>NC_056607.1:18840517-18935517 GCF_018340385.1 Cyprinus carpio
TGACAAAATGCACTGTAATGAACTCGCACAATGAAACGTTTGGGTTTTTTTTTTCTCTGTGGAGCACAAAAGTTATTGTCAAAATGTTGGTTGCATAAACTGTTTAGTCTTAAAAAGTTAGTCATCTATTTATTTTGTTTTAGTTTTTTTGTTCAAGACTGGTCAAAACTTTTTTTAATTCAGTAAGTATGGTACTCTTTACTTCAAAGCTTTACTTCAAAAACTATGTCTGTTTTATGTATTAGGGTCTGATATGTGTGAGCGGTAAAGAGAGAGGGCAAACATTTTTGCATTTTAGGTTAGCATTGCCATCTTATCAGCCAACATTGCCTTAAATAGACATAGCAGTGCATAGCACTTCATTTAAAACATGGGGTTTTGACCAAATATATTCAATCTTGTTTTTTGTAAAATGTGGCAACAAGATGTTAAAAAATGTGAAAATAAAAAAAGTTTTGGACATATAATGTAATAAAAAAATACCTAAAAGTAACTACAAATGAGCATGTAAAGCAAATATCTTTTAAAGAAATTCCGTGTGGAACATGCCCCCAATGCTCAATGTTCTCACGTTTTTTCCTCTTACCTGTTTTCATCTCTGATACAGATATAGAGATATATATAGAGAGATATATATATATATAATATTTTTTTTGGGGGGGGGGGTTTATATATAATAAAAGTCAATGATTTAGGGCCGGGTGATGTGGCTAAAAAATATCACAATAATGTTTTCATAACAGTCGATATCGATACTTATCACGATAAATGTCACATTTTTATTTCTTTCAAGTTTAAAGGCAGATTGCTTCAAAGGGAAAGTTGTAAAAACCAGACAGTTAATTCTTGCTTTAAAGTACTCTTTATGGTCAGAACATGACAAACATTTCACGTTTCACATTTTCATGAGTAGCACTCTTTCATTCCGATTTTGGTGGATATACATTTTATCAAACATTTATCACATTTGTCATTAAACAACGATTTACCTATAATTATTTAAACATATAGAACAAATAGGATATAGAATTTAAAATAAAAACTATTTTTTTTTCTTTTTTTCCCTTTCTTTGTTTTTAGCATATGTTTTAATTAGCATACTGTGCTTTAGCTGTTAGTTTGCACTGTGATTAAATGTTTTAATTAGCATGCTAATTGGCGCTGCCACCTAAAATATCAAAACTAAAAAAAAATTAAAAATCTACATTTAGTCAGTTGTTGGATGACTAGTCAGCCATCATGACCCATCTCTACTCCCTAGACTTTCAAATAACTCTTAATGTCTACCATAGCGCTTCTGGACACTGAGCTTTCTGATTTTGTTTAGACCGGGTGTCCGTCATCCACCCAGTTTCTTGCCAACATCTCCTGCTTTGTTAGCCTGTAAAATCTGAGGGGCTGAAGAGAGATTGGGGACGAGACAGCGATGTGGATTGACATGGACATGGATGTTGACAGCTTGTGGAGTGTTTCAGAGAGTGGAATAAAGTGGCGAGCCAGCCAGGGGTCAGATACCACACCCAGATTTACACACTCGCTCGGGCTCAATCACAGCCAGCCTGCCTCAGAAGCAAGGCGCTGTTCTCTTGCTCTCTCTTCTTCTCCTCTGTTTGATATTGTGCTGGGACAATGAATCAGAAAGGCTAATGAAAGCCTCTCAGCTTCCTTGAGGAAACTTTCCTCACTTAATTACTTCAGCCTCCTCTGGTGAGCTTGAAAAATGCTTTTTTGGAGCCAGTGCAATCTCTCTTGGATTAATCCCTCACAAAATTGATGTTTACCATGCAAGCAAACTAAGTATAACCAATCTGTATCTTGTTAGACTTGTGAAACTGACAGTTGATCATCTGTAGAATTAACTCAAAGCGTTAAATTTGAGGCAAAGCACGTCAAAGGTTTTGTAAACAAAGTTTCGGTGCTTAAATTAGTTCGGTTGGTGTTTATGTAGTGTACTAACAACTAATTAGACTTCCGTTTGATCGTCTAGACATGAAAAATCACCTAAGCTTTGGAGGTAACTACTTTGGAAATAACATGTCAGTCAGCTAAAGTTATATGAGTGAATATGAGCTTCAGCAAAGTCGCTGACATTTTGACTAGTCAGCGGTATCACTGTATGAAGCTGTTCCGCTGCATAAATTCCCAGAATGCATCAGGATTGACAGGATTTCAGCACACAATGCTGTCATACAGGAAAGATGGATGATGCGTGGAATGTTCTTACCATCATTACCTAGCTGGAACCCTGAGAAAAACAACCGTTCTCATGCCAGTTCATTATTTTCACCATGCAAAATCAAGTCACATGTAATTTTCATTTCATTTCACCTCTTTTCCTCACAGAAAAGCACGCTGAAAAGCTTTAATACTATTTGCACGCCACGTACCCGGCGTGTTTTCATTCACCGTGTCTGATGTAGGTGGGTGAGATTTGAAGTAAGGTTAATGTGCCACACTCAAGGGCACGGTGAACAGATTTGCCGTTTCCTGCAGCAGCAGAATGTTCTCGCTGCCAGATGTTGCTGCGGACAGGCGGAGAATAGAGGACGAGATGGCTATAAGAAGAGAGAAGATGTTGAAAATGTATGAAAAATGCTTACAGATGGAGTCTGGGATGCTAAATATATATTTTCTTTAGAGGCTGTGTGAGATAATTGTGAAAGCAGAATAGCAGTTCTGTGCTTGCTGGATTTTTGTGGACTGATGGATATGATAAAAGTTGAAATTTTAATGGGTTCAGAGCTCCTGTTTCTTCTGAAAGATTAACCTTTAAGTTCTTTTCATCTGAATTATTTTGAACTATTTATTATAGTGCTTGCAAAGCAGCACTGTATTGATGATTTTTTTTTTGCAAATTCTTGGTTGTTTTCTCCTAATAAAATCTGAATTTTTGTTTGTGTGAGCTTTGTACGTGATATATGCCTGTGTGCTTATAAACAATCGCTTTAGCAGATAAATGCATACAATTTACAGTCTTTTCCTTTTGAAAAAACTGACCGAAACAATTGATGACTCATCCTGCACTGCAGATTTTCATCCAATCAAATGCAGTCCAGGATGAGAAAGCAATGACTAGTAAGTAGCACGTCATAGCTGTTGGCTGTGTTGTAACTGAAGCCTATAGCCTATTTTTAAAAGATGTTGATACAGTATATACTCCACACAAACTTTGTCTCAACAGGAATTAAGTCAAAAACCACTTAACATATAGACTTTATTTAAACATTTTTTCTTTTGTAATTTCAGCCTTTTTTCTTAAACTTTAGATTTTGTAGATTTAAAATTAAAGATTACTTATGCTTATTTAAATTTAACTTAAACTCTATTTGTCTTACTGACACAATGTTAGTCCTCTACTACATTAATGTTTTTATATTTCTCTCATTTATTTAAGCCTTTACCCTGCAAAGGTGGTGCTGTGTTGTTAATTCTCGTACAGACGTCTGACAAATGCTAAGTCTTTAAAACCTAAAAACTTAAGATTACCTAAAACTTCATATGTATTTCTTAGCAGACTTCCAAGCCCCAGTATTTACTTTAAGAAAATAATCTTTAATATGCTGTATTTTAAAAGCATTTGAATTATTACAAACTTGATGTTTTAGCTGCAGCACAAGAGCACAACAATTTAGTTTTTCTTAATTTGGTATATGAGTGCACTGTGTGACTTTCTGTAATGTGATCTTGTGAAATTCTGAATACATTTAAGAGACTCGTGGTAACCTAGTTGTCCTTTTCTCCAGCATGTTCAGGTGGTACGCAAGGTTTTGTGGCAGGTTCTTTACTTTGCTGCATCACTCTAATGGAGGTGGGAGATCATTATGAAGGATTGTGATGAGGAGCAGCTGGATGAATTTAACAAGAACTCAGCTGTCAGTGATGTGGTGACAGCTGAAGTTGAAATAACACACATGAAACTTGAGACAGAAGAAGTGGCCCTCTCTTTTCAACCTCTGCTCTGTTTCCAAGCAGACAGGCATCATTAGACAGGAGTTAGAGCCAGATCATTGTTCTGCTCAGACTTGCTCCTGTGCAGGCAGGAGCAGATGCTGATGTCTAGAGGTGGAAAACAGTGCAGAACGACGACTCACACAGGTCAAGCACTCGAGTCTGAGCTGTGCTCTGTTTATCATTCAACAACAAATTAGGACAGAGAAAGACAGTATTTATGCATTTTATGGTATAAATAAATGTTGCTTTAAGTTTTTTAAGTAATTTGCCTGTTAGGCCTAGGTATCGATTCTGACTCTCAAGGATTTCATTCCATAAGTGTATTATTATATTTGAACAACAATACAGTAAAAATTTAATATTGTGATTGTTGTTGTTATTATTATTATTATTATTATTACAATTTAAAATGTTTCCTGTTTAATATATTTTACTTGTCTTCAGTGTCAAATGATCCTTCAGAAAGCATTCTAATATGCAGATTTGGTGCTCAATAAAG
Source organism: Cyprinus carpio (assembly GCF_018340385.1). NCBI lineage: Eukaryota > Metazoa > Chordata > Actinopteri > Cypriniformes > Cyprinidae > Cyprinus > Cyprinus carpio. Next base: position 18,844,968 of record NC_056607.1, read on the forward strand.
GTTTCTCATTATCATCAATTATGAAAACAGTTGCTGTTTTTTAATTTTGTGGAAACCATGAAACATTTTATTTATTTTTTAGTAAGTAGGAAGTTTAAAAGAACAGCATTTTCTCTTTTTTGTGTTTTTCTTTTATTATTTAAAATAATAATTAATTAATTTCAACAAGAAGAAAAGTCTTTTGAAGAAAATTTTGCTTTTGTTAATTTGTCACTAATAAATTTCTGTCCATCTTTTTTGGGGGTAAAATAATAGTTGTTGGTTTGATTTTTAAACTTAGTAACTTGCATGTCACTTAGAAAACCAATCCTGTCCGAATAGTGCTGTTGATGTTTTTGATGATGGTTTTTCTGAGGAAAATAATTTTTAAAAGTAATACAATAATTTGCTGTAATTGCAGTGACTGTGATGCACACAGAAGGTAGATCCTGTGACCCTACTACCTTGGGATGTTTCATTTACTAATATTTGCCCTATAGCAAAACATTATCTTCAGTAAACAGTACATCCCCCAACTCAGTCCTCCTGTTTAGTGTGTTTTTCTTTGTCTCGACCCATTTTATGGCCTTAAACACACATGAGGGATCTTGACTTCTCCTTGTTTTCTCTCAGCTGTATGAAACTGCACTGTTTCCCCTGAACCCTGCTCCACACCCCATTACCACAACCCCATTGCTCTCACCGAATATCAAACAACAGGACACCTCTGTGTCTCTTACCCTGCAGTCATGTCCACAGCCAGAGAGACATTAGGGACTCAGGAAATAAGAAACAGTGAAGCAGAAGCAGCAACCCAGCTCTGAACTACTGAGAGCTGTCATTGGTACACAAGCTTCAAGTTCATTTGAACTCATTAATGAGGAACTGGGGGGGGTCTGTATTACTGCAGTTACTTCTGATGCAATGCAAACTGTACAGACATATTTGCTTCTACATGTAATTTTGTTTTTCTAAATAGTATGTTAGGGCAAGAAAATATTAGCATTTCACTTCAGTAGGCAGTAGTTTATTTGTTTATTTTCAACTCTTGCTCCTGGGCAATTTTTTATACTTTATGTTTGCCCTCATTTAAAATTATGAAATGACAGTAATGCAAATTATACCCAGAATTAACAGCGTATGTTCATTTAGCATTCAGTTCAGTTAATTAATGAGATAATCAAACAGTGCACTGAACAAACAACTGTTGGACATTTTGTTTGTGAAGTCGACCTTTGATAATTTGGCACACTTAAAGATGATTCTAGCTTTCATTAGATTCATTAGATGTATGGTGCAATGACATGTTAGTAATGATACAAGATAACTTCATGAAATATTTAATTAAATATGTTTTAATAAAGTATTGACTAGTAAGGATATAGACTACATATATGGATATATTATTGTTACAAGGCATCTATATTGTAAGTCTTAAAGCATTAATCTCTCTTTATTTTATAAAAATATCTTAACTTTAGTATTAAAAAAGGGTAAACATTTTTTTCTGAGGTCTTAAACTTTGTGTCATATATCTGAATGAGATGAGATATCCCAGTGTTCTTATAGTTAAGTAAAACTGAAACTACAGCTAAAATTATAAATTTCAGATATTTGCCAAGACAATATTTTAATTGAGTGTAACTTAATATGCTGAAATAACTAAAATTAAATTAAAACTGAATTAAAAATTAATTAAAATACATAGACACACCCACACACATACATATATAAGACAAGAAGCCCACAAAATAACTTTGACTAAAATTAAAAAAAACAAACAAAGAGAAAATCTGAAAAATAAACCTGATTTAATATATGAATTCAAACTATAATAGTATCTCAGTGATACTAAAATAACATGAACGTGAGATAAGGCAATTACATTGTGTTTCCCTGATGAACCTCCCTAATTAATTACTATTTAATAAATAACCATTTCATTTTATTTTATTGTATTAAATAAATATTGCACAGTAAATAACAAATATCAAATAAGGTCTTAATTCTGTTAAACATGCAGCTATCATTGTGTGTTCAAAAATAAATAACTTGCAGATAAAAATAAAGTGATAAATACATTTTACAGCTCCTATTTTTTTTTTAAACATGAAAATGCCATTGCAATACAGAACACTTTGCCAACTATGTCTTATTTTTGCAACAAAGTGTGAGTATATACCAACCAACACTTCCTAAAAATATTTTTTTAGTATAAGGTGACAAAACGTGTTTTCTCTTAGTTATCACTCGGCCCGTCTCTGCCTCAGACATGCAGCCCACAGAACGTTCACAGAGCTTTTGATATATATTGTGTTGTACATAAAAGTAGCAAAATCAGGCATACATGACATGCACATAAATACTGTTACGTTGAAAAAATAATAATAACCTGCCTTTGAGGCTTTTGTGGTCTGTTGATGTTGAGAAGACAATGTAGGTCTTGCACCGGGAGCTCCAGGCTATTCCTAAAGAGAAAAATGACTGCATTAACTTCATATATCATCTTAAGATGTAACTTGATGTGTAGCTCCAGGTTAAACAATCAAAAAGGCAGGTTTCTTTCTTTAAGGGATTTGAAGTGTCACTTTGTGATGGTTGAATTAAATTGTCAACATGAGTGTTGAACTGTAAGGTGTTGCAAAGTGTAAAAAAAAAAGTGTATGATATAAAAACTCATTTTAAAACCATAAAGCTTCGGGCCATGTACTTCCTCCACTTTTTAATTTGCTGCTCACATCATTAATCTATGAGAAATAAGGATGCTGTGAATTAAAGTGCACCATTTGGCACGGACATTACTCCTGAACTTGCTAAATAGAGATAATTGACGTAAAGTGATGGATTGCACGTAATGTACTGAGATTCTGGATACCATCCAGTACTTTATTTGATAATGAAGATATACATGTATATATTTCTACAAATTGATATGCATGCAGACATAGAGGACTGTACAGTACTTACAAGCTGCAAATGTAATACACATACTACCGGTCAAAAGTTTGAGCTCAGTATGAATTTTATTCATTTATTTATTTAAAGTAATGAATATGTTTACTAGAAATGAATATTTAAAAATGTCAATAAATGTTACTATTTCAAATAAATTCTTTACTTTTTATTCACTAAGGAATCTTGAAAAAAATGTTTCACGGTTTCCACAAAAAATATTAAGCAGCACAACAGTTTTAACAGTTTTTTAACATAACATAATAACACAACAGTTTTTAAAATAATAATAATAAATACCAACCTCTAAATCAGTATATTAGAGTGATTTTTGACACTAAAGACTGGAGAAATGATTCTGAAAATTCAGCTTTCCATCACAGGAATAAATGACATTTTAACATATATTAAAATAGAAAACAGTTCATAATAACATTTCACAATCTTATTTTTTTTTGGAGGTGGAATGGGAATTGCAGAGTCTAAAGCATAAAAAATAAGCATAAAAATAAATATTAAGAAAAAATAAAAATACATACCGACCTCTTTAAACAACAGTGCTTAATTAACTACCTAATTATTATTAAAAAAAAAAAAAAAAAAAAAATATATATATATATATATATATATATATATATATATATGTATATGTGTATATGTATATGTGAAGTATCTTACAGTGCTTTGACTGTACTATTCTCACAAATTGTGTTAGCAACTGTAACTGTGTTATGATGGGGCAACTTTAATGAGCTAGTTTATTAATCTTAAGTCTTCTCACAAAAATCCATTAAATTATGTAAAATGGCTGGATAAACCCTTCTGTTAAAGCACATCTGTTGTTCACACAAACAGCAGTGTGTGTGTGTGTGTGTGTGTGTGTGTGTTTGTGTGTGTGTGTGTGTTTGTGAATATTTCTGCAATTCCGATTCCACCTCCAAAAGAGCTTCTATAGTTAACAGCTTAGCCTAGTAGCTTAGCAGCTAAATTCACAAAATCCACAGGGGTGTTTATGATTTCTGCATTTTCCTGCTGACAATGTATTTATTTGACTGTTCATAAAGTCACACGTGTCTAAAATACAGTGAACTAATTATGTCATTTCCTTTTTTTTTTTTGTAAACATTTTGCATTGCATTTTTTTTGCCTTGTACTGTACATGCCTGAATGGTTAATGTAAAGTTGTTCTCCACATAGACCATCAATGCATAACTTTTTGGGTAATAAAAGGGATCGTTTACTCAAAAATGAAAAGCCTGTCATCATTTATTCACTCTGTTTTGCTAAACACTCAGTCCAGGTATAATCTGTCTGTAATTTTTCCATCTCTTTCCATATCACTCTCATCTCTGGCTCTCTGTAGCGCTCATCACATTCCCATGTGCAGGAGTTCCCTGTCTAACTCTATCAGATCTCTTATCGGGACAAGAGGTGTTTTGCTAAATCTTCACCCTCGCCTGCCTCTCCTCAGTTGTTATATCTCTCTTAGTTTAGATTAAGTGATCCAGCGGCTTCCGTATCTCTGTTTTTGCCGCTTCTGCATTCTTATCCCTCACAGTCGCCCACATGATCAATGCTATCAGCTCTGTGTGGCAGTGATAAATTATGCATGCGCTCCAGTCAATGGCTGAGTTGTGGTTTGGTTGAGACACAGCGGTGATAGCGAGTCTTAATCAGCACCTAAAGTGTGAGAACTCTTAACGTCCACCCCGAGGGCCATGAAGAGCGGCGTGGCTCTTTAAGAATGACTTATGTGGGAGCCGAGGACTTCATCGTCATGTGAATTCATCACAGAGCTCCGCTTTTGTCTTTCTTTCTTTCTTTCTTTCTTTTGTTTTCTTTGTTACTATGAAATTATTAAAAATGTAATAATTTAATTTCTTCAATTATTAATTAATTAATTCATTCCATTATTTATTTGGTTGTTTTTAGAAATAAAAAAATATTCCAGATTTTGTTTTCTTTCAGGTATATTACACGGCACTTTTTTCAGTTAGTTACTCCAGCTTACCTTTTGGAAAATGTGTGTGAAAAAATGTCAAGTATAGAGAATACAATATATAAATTGCACACCCTGGTAGAGTAATAGAAAAAAATCTCTGAGGTCCTTTTAATCTCAGTCACTCTACAGTCGCAGTATATGGTCCTTTTCACAAAATTGGATAAAATGATTCATATACCACAATATTGATCAAATGTTTCAACATAGTGTCTCATGACAAGCTATTATTTCCTCAGCCTTGTGCTTCCATCTCAGTGATGTTTCCATGATGAAAGAAATAATGACAAAATTGCCAACCGCTTTGGAAGACGCATCATCAAAACATGCCTTTGGAGATCAGCGTAATATTTAAAATCAAATTACAGCTGAAAACACCAACTCCTCTTCCGATCTCGTTTGTTTTTGTCTTGCTTGTTTATCTGTGTGTTTGTTGAGGTTATGTGCTGTGTGAGTCTCTTATAGGCCAGATTCGAACCTGCATCATCTGCTAAGCGCTACATTGTATCTGGAGCCACCTTTTTTTCTTGGCATCTTGGGGTTCTAACCTTCTTTTTTATCACTTTTGTCACTTTAGAAGCGAAGGAGATTGTCCTGAAAGCTCAGATTTTAGCGGGAGGAAGAGGCAAAGGAGTGTTCGACAGTGGCCTGAAAGGAGGGGTGCATTTAACAAAAGAGTGAGTACCTGCCTAGACCCATTTTCTGAGAAAGAAAAGATACTGTTTTCCTGTCCTTCATTCCTCTTAAAACCCCTGTCATTCTTTGACACCCTGTATTTCTCACCAAGAAAATAGAGCAGAATATCTCTCTTCCCTCAGCATTTGTGATGTCCTTAAAACTCATTTGTAATGTGGAATGATGGATTCCTTAGCTGAACAAATTATAAGTGTTACAGAAACTATATATAGAATGAGGGAGACGTTTGAAATATAGTAATCTCTGAAAACTTTACCAGAAAGCCATGAGTTTTCATCAAGTAGGGGCTGATTTATGACTGAATGCCTGCGTCTTGTATCACTGTCACGTAATGTACTTTGGCATTCGGGATGAAGAGAATCGGCCAGAGAAAACACTCTGAAACACAGCCTGATCTGTTTTATCTAGCAAATGAGCACAGCGCTTTTTGTGGCCCTGAGAAATCCTCGAGAGTTTGCTAGTATGTGTTTCTTAAACTAAAACTTTTTCTTTGTTGTTGTTTGCCTGTGCCATAGTTATTTGTAGTACAATAAAAAGATGATCCAGAGAGAGAGAGAGAAATACATGATCAGCAAATTAGTCCAATTTAAACCTGCATTATTAGCATGAGCACCTCAGCTCTTTATAGCGCACATGCATTGACTGAATAAAATAATCACAGTTGAAAAATACATAACAGTCTGGAAAAACTTCTGTGTGCTCACATACAGTTTGATCAGATATCATCTTGCATCAGTGTTTCCTGCAAGTAGGGCTGGGCGGTATGGCCACAAAAATATCATGATAAAATTTTTCATATCAGTTGATACAGTATTGATAATTTTCACAATAAATTTAACATTTTTATTTCTTTTAAGTTTAAAGGCAGAATTTTGCTCCAAAGTGAAAGTTGTAGAACCAAACAATTAATTGTGGTTTTAAACTACTCTTTATGATATTTTTGAATTCTTTACATTTTTCCAGTCATTTTTTTCTTTAACAAAATAAATATCTTAAAGTGCTCCTATTATGGATTTTTGAAAATTACTTTTCATGCAGTGTGTTACACAGCTTTACGTGAATGAAAACATTCCTGCAAAGTTTTAAATCGGAAAGTGCACCGTGTATAAAGTCATTGTCTCTCAAAATAAATAGTCGACTATGAATCATTGAAACGAGTCATTTTTAAACGAATCCCAAGCCGTTTTATGTTGACGTCAACATGAAACATTAGCATATTGCCCCCCCTCCACTTGTTGTTTTTTTTGCGTTGTCCTGAATGAACATGCAAATTTATTCTTTGCCACTAGGTGCCGCTCTTGGAGTGGTAAAAATAGCTGTTTCCCTGGTAACGCTGTACACAAAGCAGCACTGCGCTCACAAACGCTGCTTTATCAGACATTACAGGCATGATGAAAATGAGACCAATTGGACCAATCACCGCAGATTAGCGCCACACAAAGGAGGGGTTTGGAAAAATGAATCGTTAAACGAATCGTTTGGTAGTCGTTGAGCAAATAAGGTAAAAATAAATGCATATTATAAGACAATGAAAGTGTTTTTTTGACCTTGCATGCATGTCGACCTGTTGTTGGGGACTCCCAAACCAAAATATGAACCTTTCATTACCCATAATAGGGACACTTTAATAGAAAAATTAATTTCTTAGTTTCTGCATGTTCTATTGGGTGATATACTTTCAAATCAAGAAAAGGTTTTGTTTTGCCTGACTCTGATGACATGTATTTTCAGCACAGTTTGTCGTGCAAGGTGCAATATTAATAATATTACAAAAATCTACATTAATAGTAGCTAGAGTTAGGATGGAGATGTAAATTTATGTTTTTATTGTTCTGACTGTTTGAGGTTTATTAAAATTAACCATTGTTCTTCCACAGTAGTATATGTTTAGATCATGATAACCACAGTTAAAAGCACACATATAGCACCTCAGTAAAAATGCAACTGTATGGTTTCTAGGTATTTGTATGGAAAACAGTAGTCTAAGTACACTTAGTATAAATACACAAACATATCTATATTCTATTACTCCTTTAAAACATTTAATACATGTCTACATTAATAATATAATAAAATTCTATATGAATATTCCAGATTTTTGCCATAATACCATGGTGCAGCTAGTGTTAATACAGTAAATTCATGTTAAATGATGGTGATGGAAAAGTCTTCTGACTTCATCGTTGCACACAGTTTTTCTTCTGTTTGTCAGCGTGGTTTCATCTGACTTCAAACTAGTGTAAATTACCGAGTCATTTGGGAGTTGTTCGCTAAATTCAAGTGCATCACACTGGTTCTCGCATTGAGTGTGTTTACTTATCAGCAAGTAAACGCATCTGCTCTAGTAAACTCGCGCTACGCTGCCGTTTAAATTTTCAATCGAGTGGATAAATGGTCCATGTGATGCGGTTCAAATGAGCAGTACTTCTTCATTCCGCTTTTTTTGAACATTTATCTAAATCTTGTTATCGTTTTATCAAAGAAATTTATATCGTAATAATTATTGTTATCGTTTTATCGCCCAGCCCTATCTGCACACAACAATGTATATACAGCATGAGCCGCATTGTCTGATCTGGAAAAAAACAAAATGACAAATTGATTAATCTAGTCTGACCACGGTGATCACAGACAAGCTGCGCAAATCCACCTTCATTATAAGCTAGGATTTGCGCAGCTTGTCTGTGATCAACGGCTCCTTGTAGTAACAGCTGCTCTATGTGAAATCACGCACCTGATGGAATTTACCGCTGATTAGAGAACCGGCTTTACTGACGAGATGCGCATTAACGATCGGCCGATCTTGATCGGAACACCCCTATTCCGAAATGAGGTAAACTTCAACAGATTTCCCCTGCTCAGGGAGTAGGGAACAATGAACACTGTGTAGGCACCATGTCAATCGGGAACACAGTTCATGCACAGAGCTCACTGCTAACCAGCTGATTATCTGAATCAGGTGTGTTAACAAAGAGAGACATGCAAAATATGCAGAGCTGGGGGTCACAAGGAATGGAATTTAGAACCAATGCACTATTACACTAAATGATTGTTTCGGGTATCTTAAAGTTTCTGTGGTTTGCACATTACAGGATGGATCAGTGACTGGGGGTCACATTACACAATATTTACCTTGGAAGAATCCCTGACAACTCTTTCATTTACAAAATGCATGCGCGAGAAATCATAAAGGAACTCTCGTAAAACTACAAAATTTCCCATGTTCAGTGGTTCTCTCTCATTGGCTGTAGGTCATCACTGATGTTATTTCCAGTCAAAACTCATCACAGACAGGTTCAGATATTTATCCTGGGGAATATTTCTCAGGCATCAATACCTGTCTTTGATAATTCACACCATGTATCATCAGTTATGTGTCTGCGATCTACAGAAAACTGTCAGCGAGTAAAGTTCAGGCCTAAAGTCATGTAGTGTATACTATAATCATTCCTCTTTCATTCCTTTGAGTTCACAACTGACTGCCTCACTAAGCCAAGTCAATTTAAAATGAATGAAAATTCTTTACTGTGATGTATATTTCAGGTTTGTCAGACTTACAGTAGTTTCATACAGATTAGTTGTTTATATGACAACTAAAGATATTGTAATTAAAGATACATATTTACAACAGAGTTTTGATGTATAAATTAATAGTATTCTATAATTAATAATGTTATGTCAAAAAAAAAAAACATTTCAGAAACACTCTATACAAAAATCATGATCCAGCTGGATCAACTGTAAGCGAATCTAAGTTTGCGATATATACAGTACAGGTCAAAAGTTTGGAAACATTACTATTTTTAATGTTTTTGAAAGAAGTCTCTTCTGCTCATCAAGCCTGCATTTATTTGATCAAAAATACAGACAAAACAGTAATATTGTGAAATATTATTACAACTTAAAATAATAGTTTTTTTTATGTGAATATACTTAAAAAAAATAATTTATTCCTGTGATGCAAAGCTGAATTTTCAGCATCATTACTCCAGCCTTCAGTGTCACATGTAACATCCAGTCTATCACATGATCATTTAGAATTATTATGAGTGTTGGAAACAGTTCTGCTGTCTAATATATTTGATGAATAAAAGGTTAAAAAGAACTGCATTTATTCAAAATAAAAAATAAAAATTCTAATAATATATTTTCTAATAATATATTTTCTTTACTATCACTTTTTATCAATTTAACACATCCTTGCTGAATAAAAGTATTGATTTTATTTAAAAAAGAAAGAAAAAAAAATACTGACCCCAAATTACTGACCAGTAGTGTATATTGTTATTACTAAATATTTATATTTTAAAAACATAGGTTCTTTTTTTTTTTTTTTTACTTTTTATTCATCAAAGTATCCTAAAAAAAGTATCACATGTTCTGAAAAAAATATTAAGCAGCAGAACTGTTTCCAACTTTCATAATGAATCATCATATTAGATTGATTTCTAAAGGATCATGTGATAATGATCCTAAAAAATTCAGCTTTGCATCACAGAAATAAATGATAATTTAAAGTATAATAAATTTAAAACAATTATTTTAAATTGTAATAATATATCACAATTTTACATTTTTTTTCTGTATTTTTGATCAAATAAATGCAGGCTTGATGAGCAGAAGAAACTTCTTTCAAAAACATTAAAAATAGTAATGTTTCCAAACTTTTGACCTGTACTGTACATTCATTTATATATTACTTAAGCAATTAGTTATTTGAAAGCCACAATAAATGAAAAGCATAAAAATATGTCTCTTTTTCAGTCCTGCTGTTGTTGGAGAGTTGGCCGGTAAGATGCTCGGCTTCAGTCTGACCACCAAACAGACCCCAAAGGAAGGAGTGAAAGTCAAAACGGTATTAACGAAAGCACTTTGTGCATCTCTGGCATATTATCTCTTTTTTTAATGTTGTTCCTTTGAATAAATAATCGCTTTTGCACTTGGAAATTAAATTCTCTCTCTCTCTCTCTCTCTCTCTCTCTCTCTCTCTCTCCATTCTCACTGTCTTCCTGGCTTCAGGAGAAATCTGTATAATACCATTTTAAGATGCACTTTTTTTCCCCCTTTCTGTCATTTTTTAAAGAAATATTATTTTGCTGTTAGCTGAGTTAGGTGTCGTAGGTCATTGAGATGAATACACCGTGTGAGTCAGACCTCAGTGTGCAGGGAATGTTGGTAAACAGCCATTTCCATGTGTCACTGACAAGCTGAAATATCATTTTCCTCCCTCTTTCTCTGCTTCTCTCTATGTCTGACACCCACACAGACCGGCGTTCTCCTACAACCACCCCATATGTTTATCGCTGTTTATCTCTCTCCCCCTCAGGAGGTAATGATGGCTTCCTGCACTTAGCACGTGTTTGTCCTCTCGTCTTTAAACGCGGCCTAGAGCTCCCCATTATCATCCGCTTTTATTCCCGCCAGCTTCCCCTCACGCGACCGCCCCAAAACTTTTTACACAATGACGGCATCCCATTTTTGTCTTTTTCCTGCCTGAGAAACAGCCACGGGGGGTGGAAGTGCATATTCATAAAGGTTTCATACAGGGAGGTGGTGAGGAGGAACAGAGGTGCGATATAAGTGAAAATAAATAAATGCTTTAGAAATGCCAGCTCGAGCGTGTGGCATCTCCCCACAAACTTCTCTCGCTGCATTTGAGAGAATGTCACATTTGCTATTCAAGAGCCCTCTGGTTTCCTTCGCACATGGATGCATTATTGTATAATGAGGTTTTCCTCATGAATTCAGAATACAGTATCGGTTTATTGAGAGTAAAAAAGAAAAGTCTGTTTTGTGAAATTGTGTCCTTTAAGCCTTCAGAAGATGTTGACCTGGATATATGATTCATATAATATATGAGCAAAAAATTGTTCATGTGGAGAAATGTATATAGAATGATGCTAAAAAAAATTCAGCTTTACCACCACAGAAATAAATTACATTTTAAAATAAATGTAAAAAAAAAAAATTACTGTATGATTTAACGGTTTTCATTTTATTTTGCTACAAATAAATGCATCCTTAGTGAACATATAAGAGGCATCCTTCAAAAACATTATAAACTCGTAACTTTTGAATGGTAGTGTGTGTTTGAATAATTTTGTTTTTGCTGGTTTTTACTTTTTATAAGTAAAAAATATATGTAGGTCAATGGCTGTTGGCTGTTTGGTTGCAATAAATACATAAATATGTATTGAATAGATTTTATTTTGTACTCTTTTAGCTCTCAGCCCTAGAGGAGATTGAATATGGATGAGGGTTTGAATATGAGTGGTGTTAAAAGGATGTAATTGTGTTGTCAGTCTCAGAGAGGAATGCTGCTTGTGAGCTGTCAGTGTGCCATTAATGTGCCGTTTTTTACCCAACTATGTGTAAGCACAGTCTGTCTTGTTGGCCTTCTCTCTTTCTTTTCTGCTGTAATAGATTGTGAAGTGAGGAAATAGAGTAAAGGATAAAATAGATGGAAGGACAATGCAGGAAATAGAATGAACAGGGGTGCAAACGTTTGGCTTTCTTCACAAGCTGAAAGGGATAAAAATGGACTCGGGTGCTGGAGATTGGGTGAGATAGGTGAGACTGGGCAATTGTAACACTCTAAATTTCTTCAGTCTTATACAAGTAAGAGTGATGACACTTATTTAACACATGCTCAATAACGTTCTTTTCCTTCCTGAGTGTGATTCCTCCTTTTGGTGTGAAATGTTCAACTAAAAATATTTTTATATAAAATGGCCAAAATATAAGTTTTGATGATAATTATATTTTCTAGTTTTCTACCTCAGATTCATGTAGACTGTTACTAATTGAAAGCTCTATCTATCCATCCGTCCATCCATGTCTATAGTACATCTATATCTGGCTGTGTGTGTGTGTGTGTGTGTATGTATGTATGTATGTATGTGTGTAATTTAACAGTAAAGAGGGGACAGTAGTCTGTTATTGAATGTAAAAATGTTACTAATACACCTGGTTGTACCCTAAATTTTTTCTTTTTTTGTGTGTGTGTTAAGTTTCATTTTATTTGTTTTATTTATTTTGTTTTTTTTAGTGTGTGTGTGTGTTTTGTTTGAGTTTTATTTTATTTTATTATTTATGTTTGTGTGTGTGTGTTGTTTGTTTTATTTTGCTTTGTTTGAGGTTTTTTTTTTTACATTGAAGATAGGAGAGTAGTCTGTTATTGAATGTTAAAATGTTACAAATATGCCTAATTATTTTGTTTTTTGTTTTATTGTTTTATTTATTTTTATTAAATTTTTCTTATATTTTCTTGTCTGAGTATGTTTTGTTTTGTTTTATTTGTGTGTCTTGTTTTGTTTTTAAGCCTTTGCACTATTTATTTGTCAGTGAAAAGGGGACAATAACACCTAACGGTGATAAATAGAATTGGGGTGTGTTGCAGGCGAGACTCAAACCTACATAATCCAGTTGATTGTTATGGCTCTATTGAATGTTATGAAACATGTCAAGTACACAAACACTGGCACCAAACCTTTGTCTCCCCTTCCTTTTCTTCCTTCCTGAGGGTTCCTTCCCTCATCCTCTTTTGTGTAACTTCTTTCACTTCTTAAAATCACCTTTTAATTAGTTTTAATTTCAGGCCTGTTATTGGTGGTTCTGTCTTTATCCACTTGCCACGTCTCAGTGAGCTTCATGATGGCTGATTATCCAGCATTAGAAGTAGCTGTAGGACCTGCAGCCAGTAGACCTGTGCTTCAGAAATAAGCCTGTTAATGCACCATAATGAATAGATAACATGCAATGATGAATCCCGTCTCACCTGGTGTTTGTGCTGAGCAGGTGATGGTTGCTGAAGCTCTGGATATCTCCAGGGAAACATATTTCGCCATCCTGATGGACCGTTCCTTTAATGGACCCGTGATGGTGGGCAGTCCTCAGGGGGGTGTGGACATAGAGGAAGTGGCTGCCGCCACGCCAGAGCTCATCTTCAAGGTATCTCAGTTGTATCTGATTGAAAAGGTGTAGGCTTGAGTTACATTGTGATTTCCTGTTAAAGGTGTCTTTATATATATATATATATATATATATATATATAATTTTTATTTATTAATTTTTTTTGGATGTTTTGAAATAAACTTGCTATAAATATAAGAAATTTAAGTTGTTACAAACAAGATATAGAAACAGAAGTCTTTATTTTTTTATTTTTTTTAGAACAGTTTAAAAAGTGAGCATTTTAGAATGGTTAAATTGAGCTATAAAATGTATGGAAATACTAATAATACTAATAATAAATTAAATTTTCTTGGATTAGAGGCCTGCTTCATTAATACATAATATCCAACACATTACTTTAATTTAAATCTTAATGAAAATTATTAAAAATATTACATTTGAAAATGGAAAATGTTTAACCACTAAAGTCTTGAAAATGCCATGGATTTGAATTTCTCAAAAAAAAAAAAAAATGCATACCATAGTTTTTGTACAGAAGACTTAAATGCACAGCGTTTCATTTTTTTCTTTTCTTTTCTTTTCTTTTCTTTTTTTTTTAATTTTTTCTTTTTGGGCATAATAGCCTTGTCCACCATTATAAGTGAACCACAAATCTTTTTTTTTTTTTCAATGATGTGACTCCTTTAATGGACTTCTTTTAAAGATAAACTCATATTAACACGTGTAACAGCTGCTTTTCATTCTTGTAGCTCTTTGTGGTCTGGTTTTATGCATTCTCTCTCTTGTGTGTGTCTATCTCGTTATGTAAGTGATCTTTTAGAGATGGCCTTATAATTGCAAAGCCATTGTTCTCCAGCTCTCGTCTTTTTCTCGTTTCAGTCTGGCTGCGTGCCAGCTCTCTTGATTTTTAGCTGATGGTTGGTTTTCTCTTGCTTTCTCTCTCCCATCTCTTGCCTCAGGAAGTCATAGATATTTTCGAGGGGGTCCGAGACGACCAGGCACTACGTATGGCAGCTAATTTGGGTTTCAAAGGACCGTTGGAGAGACAGGTAATGGGTTTGGACTGAATCGCTGCCAAAGAGATTGTGCCATTAGAGTGTGTGTCGTTAAGCACAGCGGCCCCCACCTTACATCACCTCCCCCAACCGTCCACTATGTCTCCATTTTCGTTCATGGAAAAAGCGAGAGTAATGGACATGATGACTTTGCCAATACAGTCATTAAACATTTCTTAGGTCTCAGCAGACATCACCGATCATCAACAGTTCGTGCTTGTAGATCGTTCACATAAACTGCCATCTATAAACAGGTCACAGATTTGCTGTGACTACCTTTGCCGTAAACGATAAGCACGAGTTTAAATCTGTAAGATTTAATGACATTTATACCAAGGCCTCGTACAGGGTCTCTGAGTGACTCCTGTTTCCTCATTTTCACAAAATGTGCATTTTTCCTATAAATGTAGCGTTCAGATAACTGTATATATATTTGAAAATATTTATGGACACTTAACATTTACCTATTGCTCTTTATATTTTGGGGAATTTAGGAGGGATTTTAAGAGCATGAAAATCTATGGAATTGTTTCAGAAAGTCAAAATATGAATACTGTATAAATCAATATCTAATCTTTGGTAAGTGTTACAAAAGTATGAATTTCAAAATTTAAGTATTACCAATGTATGAAATATGAAAGCATTACAAAATCTACTAAATTGTTCCAGAAGGCCAAAATATTTCAATTTTATATTACAAAGTGTGAAACTATTATGAAATCATAAAATATATTACAATATACAGAAGTATTACAAACACATGAAATATATGGAAATATAGGAAATCTACAAAATGTAGATGAAAGGCAAAGTCTTTCCTCATCTACAAAGGTTTTGCGAGAATATGAAATATGACTGTATTACAAAAGTCTTTCACAAAAGTGTTGCAAAACTTTGAAATACTAAAGAATCAAAAATTCTATAAAAATATTACAAGAAGACAAGAAGTATTATTTTTTACAGAAATTTAAAATATAAATGCATGTTATGTATAGTGCTGTTTTTTATTGTGAAACACTATTAATCGCATCCAAAATAAACGTTTTTGTTTACATAATATATGTGTGTGTATGTATTTTATATATTTATTATCTATATATAAATACAAACACATACAGTGTCTATTTTGAAAATATTTACATGTATATATTCATATTCATTGTAATTTATATTATATATATATAAATGTATTTATTATATAAACAATTTTTTTCTTAAATACATGCATTTGTGGGTATTTATATATACATAACGCATATACACAGTAAACACACATATATTTTTATATTGGATGTGATTAATCACAATTAATCCTTTGACAGCACTTGTTAAAAAGAATCAAATGAAATGATTCACAAGTGTTATGAAAGCAATTTAAAGGAATCTGTAGTAGTTCATGTGATAATTAAATCATGTTAACTTATAGAATCTCTCAACATTGTTTATCTGTGTATGCACATGTATGATTTTGTGTGTACAGACATTGGAGAAGCTTAGCATTATGGAAATTACTGCTAAATGTCTGGCTTGTCAGTTTGGCTCTTCTTAAGTCATGCTTTCACAGCGCATCTTTTGCGAGCATCTATTTGAGTCAATGCTAATTAGAATGTTTGGGATGCAGTATACCGTTAACTCAGCTTCACCACTTTGAAGTGCAGCGATATGACAAAGAGCCGGCGCTCGCCTCTGCGTGCTGATGAGAGCAGCGCTACAATGTTTTCTGTCAGCATGCGCTCATTATCAAAAGCGCTTCCGTTGGCTATGGGAAAGGGAGATGTCATTTGAGCTCTTAAGCTCTTTGAAAGTAGAATTTGTTAGGATGACATGCTTTCAGAAAGCACATGATATAGCAAAGTGTAGAGCAATAAGCAGTCGGTTATCTTTCCTGTCTTAACCTCTCGTCAAACCTTAGCTGTGGTAAACTGATTCAGATGCTGCCTTTAGTAATGAAAAATAAATAGATTTGATGTTTACAAATAATAACATTTACCTTTTACTTTGTGTATATACACTATATATATATAATCAATCAATCAATCTATATATATATATATATATATATATATATATATATATCTATATATATATATATATATATATATATATATATATATATATATATATAGATTGATTGATTTGATTGCATAAAAGCCTTGTCCATCATTATAAATAAACCACAGATTAAAAAAAAAAAAAAAGTAATTTAAACAACAAAAATCCATACAAAGAAATAGACCTGAAAATATTGCAAAAATGCATGCCGAAAAATAAGATTTTATTAAATTTCAGAATTGTTACAGAAAGTTAAGATGTTACAAAGTACTGCATAAATCATTATGTAAACTTCCATAAAAGTGTTGTAGAATTAAGAAATATTCAGACTCTACAAAAGTATTACAAACATGATATATGATGGCATTGCAAAATTTAGTTAAGAAAGCCAAAATACTTAGATTTTCTTACCAAGTGTAAAAGCATTATGACATCTTAATTCAGTCCTATAAAATATTATTATTACAAACAAGACATACAAAGAATATTAGGAAATCAACAAATGTGTTACTTAAAGGCAAAATACAAAACTATTAAATCATTCATGTAAGTTTTATGAAATGTAAAACTAAAAAGAATGATGTTTACGAAATTGTTACAGAAAGTCAAAATAAAAAAATTGTATGCTTACAAAGTAGTGATCCTTGAAAGTGTTACAAAAATATGAGACATGTAATATATGCAGAAATATAACAAATATATGAAATATGACGGTATTGTGAAATATATAAGAAGATGTAACTAAGACAAAATTCCATGAAATTACGAAAGTATAAAGTATTAGGAAATCTTTGCAGAACAAATTAAAAAAATAAAGCTGTTTGAAGTTTTTTATGGAAATATGAATTATAAAATCTTTCGCAACAGTGTTACAGAAGTATAAAATTATCATATAAAAGTATCAAAGGTATGAAATATAAAATTATTGTAAAATGTACAAAAAGGATGAAATATTAAAATATTCAATAAAATTACATTTCAAATAATATTTAAATATCAAAAAATTATGAAATGCAAAAAGCTGAATGAAATCTTCCATGTATGAAAGTATGAAAAGTTACAGAACCTATGGATTAAAAAATATATAGAATGGCATTATGAAATACAAAGTCATCAACAAATCAGTGTATTAGAAAATCTCATATAACTAGCAAATCTCACTATCCAATTTCCAGCTGTTTTCCAGACGTAAGCCTGATTTGCATAGCTTCTGGGAATTGGAGAGAGCTGCTGGACGTTGCCATGTCTCTCAGCAGGGACGCATTAACTGCCACCGTGACTCCCTGCTGAGTTAATGGCCCTACCGACTCCAAATCAATTTCTGTCACGTTTGAAGTTTTCCACGGCAACTACTCATTGTCTTGCCAGTGACTGTTCTGTCCAGCGGAGCAAGTGTCCGGTCAAAGATGCATCCTTATTATTGCACAATGTACAGTATATAACCCAGAATGTATAAATATATGTCTTCAGATGTGCTTGAGAGATGTCAAGGTAGTTTGAATGGCTTATGTAAGCTCTCAGAGCTGTGCAGCTGGGTAATTAGTGCTCTCTGTGCTTCTGTCACAGGCTGCAAATCAGATTAAGCGACTCTATGATCTGTTCCTCAAAGTCGACGCCACTCAAGTCGAAGTCAATCCGCTCGGAGAAACACCTGAGGGACAAGGTAAGACGTGCGTGTGTATGTGTTTTCATGAGTGAATGACAGATAAAAACGCTTGCTCACAGATTGCATAAGAGCTTCTGTAAAGATCCAAATAGGACCTTGCAGCTTCCAAGGATAAATGTCATTTCACAATTAATGTGTTTTATCAGACTCGTGGAGAGTGCTGCCTCAGCAAAACTTTACAGGGCTTCTCTTACGTAACACTGGCACAAATATGTTCATAATATGACCGAATACTACTCCCAATACCATTTCCACTTGTTTTGTTTTTTTTGTTTTTTTTTTATAGCTACCTGTTAGGAAATGATGTAGGATGTTGTAACGTTTATTGGTATGAAATTACATACAGTAGGTCCAGAGAGGGTAATGCCTGCAGTATTAGCCTGTCAAATTAAAGAAGGGGAGAGAAATCATCTCGGCCCTGCTCCACAATGGCAAAATGATTTAGTCCTCATAGGGGCCGTCACAAAAGTGCCACCACATTTTTCCTTGCGTTTTTCCTTGCTTTTGTGCTGTATTTTTGTTCTTTTAATTTCCTTTTAATTTTATTGTCTTTTCACATTTTATTTTAATTTTTAATTCATATATATATATATTTGTTTTTTTATTATATATGTATGTATGTATGTGTATATATATATATATATATATATATATATATATATATATATATATATATATATATATATATATATATATGTATGTGTATATATATATATATATATATATATATATATATATATATATATATATATGTATGTATATATATATATATATATATATATGTATATATATATATATATATGTATGTGTGTGTGTGTGTGTGTGTGTTTATAATGAATTTTTAATTAAATATAATTCAGTAATTTAATTAATTTCTTTTTTCTTTGTTACTATTGTCTTTTCTAATTTTATTTTGTTTTAATTTTTAACCTTAAATTTTTAATATTTAATATTTCTTTTCACCTTTCTCTACTCTTCTTAACCCTTTATATTTCTCTGTACATTTGTCTTTATTTCAGGCTTTTATTTATTCTTTAGGTTTGTTTGTTTTTTTCTATGAAAATCATAATAGAGCTTTTCAGGAAACACTGACATTAATCGTGATATTTTCTTGACAGCAGCATCAAAACAAAAGTCAACAAATGGGTTGGCTTTCTTTTTAAATGCATTGTTTGCTTTATTTTATGTCAAAAGTGACAATAACTGTCTTGGTCTCCTACTTGAAGCACTTTCAAATGTATTCTCAAACTGCATGTTTTCATTAAACATAAAAAAAAAAACGCTGTTTTGTCAGCTTGCGGTGGTAAAACTGATCCAGTTCTTTTTTTTTTACTGTCTCGGTTTTGCTTTCAACTTCTTTCTTCAGATGTTCTTTACGAATGTTTCCCTGCAAAAGTAAGTAAAACTCTCCTGTTAACAGTGTAAAGTTAAGTTTGATAATAGCTCAGTGAACCCAGTGTACTTCCCTACACAGATTAGCTTTGTTAGCGAGCGCAGTGTCCTTGCAGGCTCGAGAGGCTTCAAAACACTACAAATGAGAGAGTTGCTGGGTCTGGTCACATACGGCCAAGACAGTCACTGAAAACTCTATTCCCAGGCTAATTTTCTGATACAGCTTCTGTGTTTGTGTGTCTGTTTGTTTTATAAGATGCTCCCACTGCACAAAATAAGCTATATAGACGTACTGTACATAGTGTCAGTAAAGATGGGCTTTTATCATCAGCGCTGTATGACTGTGTTTAGTTATTTGCAGCTCCCTTTCACTCGGTGTAAATGATTGGATTTGGAACTGCCGTTCACCAATTTGCCACATGCACTAGATGCATATTTGAATAATAACAGATGCTTTGAAAAATTCATATTGAACAAATTGAACATGTCTGAATCTTTCCCAACTGTAAAATAGAAACATTGACCATTGCAACGCCCTCCTAAACCAGTGAATGTCATATACTTTCTGCAATTCCAGTGGTGTCATATTCATGTGGATTTCTGTTTTATAAAGTCATCAAATAGTCATTAATACTCATAATCAGCTTACTTAACTGAACACCAAATTAGCCAATATTATCAAATTTGTGAACTGCATTTAAAATAAAGCTGCATTTATTTTTGTTAAAAACAGTAATATTGTGAAATATTGTGAAACTTAAAATAACTATTTTCTATTTTAATGTATTTTAAAATGTAATTTATTCCTGTGATGTTGAAGCTGTCATTATTCCAGTCTTCAGTGACACATGATCTTTCAGAAATCATTCTTAAAAGATTATTTTTATTGTTGTCTGTGATGTATTTTTTTAATAAATAAAAAGTCACTTTTAATCAGTTTAATGCATCCTTGCTGAAAAATAGTATTTATGTCTTCTTTCAGAAAATTAAAATAATAATAATAAAAATAATAAAATAATAATAATAATAAAATATAAATCAGTTAATAAGATAATAATTTAAAAAAAAAGAAAGAAAAAAACTTACTGACCTCAAACGAATTCCTTCTCTCCTTATTTTAAACAAAGGAGTAGCCATTTACATTTAATCCTTACAAAAATATCAAATTGATTTTAATCCAGAAATTATTACAGAATTAAAGAGATTAGAGAAAGGTTTTTGCCAAAAACTGCAGTTTTTGTACAGCTTTTAGCATAAACTGACCTGTAAACTTTGAGATTTTACCTTACTTTTATATGCTGTTTGTTTATATTTCCCTGTGTACTTTTGTATGAGTATGACACAAAAGTGCTTTGAAATACGGTATATGACTCTATGTTCCAACACTTTTCTGCTCCCTGTCCACAGTGGTTTGCTTTGATGCTAAAATCAACTTCGACGACAATGCGGAGTTTAGACAGAAAGCTGTGTTCGCCATGGACGATACCGCGGAGAGTGACCCCTTGGAGACCGAAGCAGCCAGACATGATCTCAAGTACATCGGACTGGATGGAAACATAGCCTGTTTTGGTTTGTTTTAATCTTTCATATACTAAAATACCAGATGAACTTCTACATGAAATAATGAACAACATACCAAATGAACTTGAAATTTCAAAGCTTTCAGAAACCTGTTCCAAATCAAGCTCATGTCTCAAGGGAGATTTCAAATCCAGCTTTAGAAATGCTCTTCTTAGTAGTTTCCAACATGTTTATTTTAGTCTTGAGAACAGGATTTTGTGAAAGTGTTAGCAAACGGGCGCCGATCCAGTCATCATCTCCAGCAGCTCTCTAACAGCTCCGTAAGGGACCTGCCTGAACCGATGGGCTCTAATTAGCAGGAATCTTCCGAAAAAATTACGAGTCATCAGAGGTGATTGTTGTTATTCTAATTTTAGTGGTCCCTCATTATAAATCACGGCTCACACAGCAAAGCGCCAAGAAAGGAGTGTATAGACAAGATGAGCGCAGAAGTGACTCTAACTGACCTTGTCGTGTAGACACAAACACACTCGCGCACAATTTACTTGCCGTTAGTTTACACCTTAAAAGCTCTGTAAACCTGCACAGCGACAGCTGTTCAGCTGAATTTCACTTTATTGAGTCGATTGTCAGAGCCTGTGCCAACACGTTAGCTCAGCACTGAAGAACAGAATAAGGGGAGATGTGTGAAGCCGGGAGAGCTGGGATGAGCAGGAAATGGCTGAATCAGTTGGCTGCCTTACAGCTCAAAGCACGACGAGATGGGACTCACCAGGCCGGCTAACACAGATACTACAACCACTCTTGACACCCTGTATACTTTTAGTCAACCACAATTTGCTTTCCTTGGAAAGCAGTGGGCAGCAGATTTAGAGCTGAGCTGTGTTTTCATTGGAGATGGGATGTGAAATTACTTTTTTATTTGCTTTTGTCTGTGCTTTTCTTGTAAATGTGCTGTACTGACGAGGCTATTGTATTTATATAACCATGTATATACTGTAATTGCTAATTTGGAACCAACTTAAACATCAGTTTGGAAAATCGTGCAGTTATTTACTCGCATTACAAACCTTTTTTCCTTCCATGGAGCACAAGAAATTTAAAGGGGTCCTATTATGCTCTTTTACAAGGTCTTGATTTTGTTTTGGGGGTGTACTAGAACAGGCTCTCATACTAAGTTGTTTGAAAAACCTATATTTTTCACATATTTTACATTATTACATCACCTCTCTACCCAGTCTGGCATGAACGGCTGGAATAGTTCCTGCATCAAATGAAGGCCCGCCTTCTGAGATACGAAATGCGCTGTGATTGGTTAGCTGCTTCAGTGTGTGTTGTGATGGACAGCACTCGACGCCTGGTCGGGAAATATCACGCTCCTTACCATAGCCGCCTGCTGTGAGCTTCAGTGTAAATATTGCATCAAAATCAAATCAATTTGACCGCGATTTAAACCGGGATGATTGTAACCACTCTAAGTGCCTTGGGAAAGCTAGCGTGTCTCCGACACGTCTTGTTGTCTTCTATAGTGGAGCTCAACCAGGTCTCGTCCCATTCGTCGATCTTTGTGATATCACAAACCCCAGAAAATATGCGTTGTAGTCCAAACGAGTCGTTCATTGTAGTTTTTGAAAAGTGATTTGTGTTAAATAAAATATCTCCTTTTGAATCGGACTTTGAGCTTAGTAACTTTGCAGATCTTGTTTATGCTCAAACAGCAACATTACAGACTAACTTGAAAAAAAGAAAAAGCATAATAGCAGCCCTTTAAAAAAAAAAAATATGGCTGTTATATTGAATATTATCAAATTATATTGCGTATCATTGTAGTGAATATCCTTTTCAATATAATGAAGGTCATTTTGGACTAGGGTTGTGAAATGTTAAAAGTGTCATAACAGTCCATACAGTAGTTTTGAATGAAGAACAGATTGATATTTAAGAGACAGAGTGAGTTGGCAATGTCCGAATTATTATAAACAAATCTTTTGAGATAGATTCTTTTAATAAATCAGCTGATCCATTTTGACCCAATGATTCTTTTACAAATCTCACCTATCTGATTAATGATTTCAACTTAATCATTTATTGATTTCTTTGTTTATAAGTGAATAATGACTTTCATTTCCAGGCAAATTTATTATATAGCTTCAGAAGGCATGTCATATAGTTGTATAGATATAGTTGTATTTTTTATGATATATTTTATACTTTTATTATGTTTTTATCATAGACTTGTGTCATTTTTGAAGCCTGGAGGTTCCTGTCCATATAAATATTAATTTCATAAAATTAAGCAACTGGCATATTATTAAAGGATTAGTTCACTTCCAGAATAAAAATTTCCTGATAATTATATAAATAACCCCCATGTCATCCAAGATGTTCATGTCTTTCTTTCTTCAGTCGCAAAGAAATTGAGGAAAACTTATTCCTTGGTTGTGATCGTGTAGAGCACTTCGAAACTGTATTGATTGAAACTACACTTTGGATCTTCAACCCGTTGGGTCTCATTGAAGTCCACTTAATCAAAAAAAAAAAAAAATCCTGGAATGTTTTTTCTCAAAAACCTTAATTTCTTTTCACTGAAAAAACATATGAACATCTTGGATGACATGGTGGTGAATAAATTATCAGGAAATTTTAATTAAGTGAAGTGAACTAATCCTTTAACACATTTCTCCTTTTGTGTTCCATAGAAGATAGAAAGTTGTACAGCTGAGCTAATATTTTAATGTCCAATATATGGTCTGTATCCACAGTTAACGGTGCTGGCCTTGCTATGGCAACATGTGATATTATCGACTTGCATGGTGGAAAGCCTGCTAACTTCTTGGACCTGGGTGGAGGTGTAAAGGAGAACCAGGTGTATGCAGCCTTCAAGCTTCTCACTGCCGATCCCAAGGTAGGAATAATTATGTTCATCTGAACCAAAAATGTAAATACCCAAAGTAAGTTTACTTCAACCATAAATGATTAATATAAAGGTGTTTTGAGAGTGTGATAAGAAATAAAAAGTTAAAGTTGCTCTCCTTTAACTTCATTACGGTTCTCAATTTAGTATTACTTTTCCGCTCTTTGAAGTTTCCTCCATGTGAGATTTTGTTGACTCCTTAGGCACCACAAAGGACTGTGGGCTTGTGGCCGAACCCAGTTCTTTTTACCATCATTACCAGCTTGTGCCTTGGTCAATATCTTCGCTACAGTCACACTTTTCTGCTCTGTGATTGTAAACACACCAAGACACACACACACACCTCATAACTCATCTTTTCACCAATTTTTTTCTCCCCCAGACACACACTTGCTGTCCTCCTCCTGTTGATTACTCGCTCTGGAGCGCAAGATCCTTTTTCTTGCAGCTTTTACGAGCAGAGGAATTGTTTCTCAGATAATGATCCTTTTCCGAAGCAGAATTCTTGGCACGTTGCTAATAATTTGCTTGTATTTGTTGTAAGCACACGTCAGTATGCACCTGATTTGGTTTCAGCTCAGTGTGTTTGTATTCTGGATGCACACTGACATCTTCATAACAGAACTATGTTTATAATATTGTGAAACAGAATTCATCTAGTATCATGTTCATTGTGTGTCAGAAAACAGGAGGGCTGGGATTTAATAGCACACCTTGGTTTTCGAGTATTCTAGCTTGGAGCAGCAACACTTCGCACATGCAGAAAGTGATTTCATCTAAAGATTGAATCACTTCATATTCATATTGTTCTCAGATGAAAGATACACTTTTGTTTTTCTATGAATTTATCAGCAAAGGAAAACAGTGAAGAAAACCATGAAACACAATGGGCAACATTCATTGTTGCCAAACAACACAAAAATATGTATTTATGCTCCATTATTTTGCCCACTGAATCATAATTGATTAGATAAAGGAGGCGGAAAGATTGTGTTGAATATTTTCAAAGTGTATACAGTTGAAGTGTATAGTTTCAGTCTCCTCCTGTCTCTCCGGCCCTCCTGTCATCAATGGGGCACCTGAAATTTTCTAAGCTCTATTGGGGTAGAGTGGTGGCCCTCCCCTGCAGTCACACAGTTCCCATTCTGGAGCCTCTGTGTACAGCGATTTGCATTTCACAGAAGCGTTCACAGCCACCCAGGCTCTGTGGAAGGAATATTAATGGGAATGTTAATTAGTGGATCCTCTGGCAAGATGAAATACGCAGTTGCCTTCTATCTTCCATCGGAAATGTTTGATTTGTTTGTTTTGGGAATCTTTTCCCTTGCCTCCTTTAAATCATTCTCATTAATTTACCAACTGATTAGTGGTCAAAATCAACCCATCCACACCTGTCAGAAAAAGCTGCAAAAATGAACTAGAAAACTAATAATTCAAATGGTCCTAAAACTGACACCTGAGGTACACCACTCTTCTAGTATCGGAATGTATTTAACGAATGTTCTGAGGTTCAATACAAATTAAGCTTAGCTGACAGCAGTTGTTGCATCATGTTGATTACCTCCAAAAATATTTTTGACTTGTTAATATTTTTTTAAGCAAAAATACACTTTCAATGAAAGCAACCAAATACACTGTTTATAGACACTAGACTTAAATATTATAAATGTTAAAATGAGACGAACAGAATTACCTACTAACCTGTGTAAAGTTGTTGCTAACTTTAAACTAAAATCTTTTCCAAAATGTTTGTGCAAGGATACCAAGAAGGGAGGTTATGTAACTTCCTTGTTGAAGTACATGAAGTAACTTGAAGATATTATGTTGGTGATGAATAACTAGTCCGTCCACCTCCAATGTGGGCCTACTGTAATAACAATTTAAAAAATATGTTCAGGGTCAAAAATGCACATTTTGTAAGAAAGAAATTAACGTTAGTACTTTAACACAAATGTGAGCTTGTTTTTCCTTTAAACCCTCCAGTTACGACAATTTTCAGTTTTGAACCAAGGGTTGGATGAAATTATGTCTTAGTAATCGACATTATGTGAAATAATGCTGTCAGGCTTAGATTTATTTAATTTTTTTTTTTTTTTTTTAAACTCTGAACATTTTTAAAGTACAGCTAGAACTGCAGTGTTGTACTTTGAAATTGAAGCATGGAGAGTTTAAGCTGATGTACGCCAGACTGTGTAACCTTTTCTTTAGAGTCTGCAGGGAGGCAAATGTGTTGTGTATATATGCACCCCTTTGATATACAAAATTTATTTTATTCTTACTCACCAAAGCTACCTTCACTGACAGCTCAAAGGAGAGGCACTCTTGAACTGTCTCCCACTCTCACTTTCTTAGTTTCTCTACTTTTTTTTTCCCTCGGACATGGGGCATTTGCTCCCCGAGCCTTTTTCCTCCAATTCCAAACCTATTAAAACAGCCTCTCTTTTTAAATTTATAATGGTTAGGTTGATAGATGAAGGCAGTACCATAGAAGTATGTGGAGAGTGGACACATTTTGTAACACCTGGATTACATAAGTCTCCGTCAATAGGCATTGTTCAAGTTCTTTATTTATGACACAGAAATGTGGAAGAGCGATGGAGAATTCTTTACTCTTAGTCAACACACACCACACACGGCACATTGCAAAGTTTTATCACAGAACATGAATAAAACATTACACATTTGCCACGGTTTTAGAAAAAGCCGAAAGCACCTGCTAGTCGAATCCAAATGGCAACGGCTAAACAACGCCATTATCCCACCCCCTCCCTTCAAAGTTAGATGTGGGAGACGTGGATGGATAGATGTTTTTGCTCATGGCTATTTGGTCCCAATGCAGTGTAGTTTGGAGTGGGAGTGAATTAGGGCTGTGGCACGTCAGACGGGCTCCCAGGCACTGGGTGTTTGATGAAGGTGCTTGGCTGGGTAATTGTGACCGGTGGGGATTTCACCTGCCCTGGGTAGAGAAAGGCTGCAGCACTGGGTTGTGTGATGTGTATTTGAGGTTAACTAGGAGTCGGTGCTAGAGCTTGATACTATTTGCTGGCCGCTGCAAGGTAAACCTGAAACAAATGTTGTTGTGTGTCAGTTCTGTTGGTCGAACTGCTATGAACATGAATGTTTGAGGTCCCATACAGCACAATAATGTGTTATCTTGGAGATGCAACTCACTCATTCTGTCTTGGAGATGACACATGTTTGCTCAGGGCATCATGGGATTGAATATGCCTCTCTTACACTGAAATGGAGCTGGTGCTTGACCGGGGGAATCTGCCAGACTCTCTCGGAACTGGCCCGTGTTGAAAGCCAGACAATGATGTAACTGATTGCATGAAGTGTCCACAATTTTATTTTATTTTATTTTTTAATTATTGAACTTGGAACATGCATCATCCTGTGGTGCAAAATGTTGTATGCTGCAAGTACAATACTTATTATTTTTTTTTTAAGTTTTATAAGTATAGGAAACATATTTTAAGTTTAATTTAGCTTCTCTATGCTACCACATCAAACGTTACAACAAATAAAATGTATGATTTTCTTTTTACATTTGTTAATTATGATATTTATAAATCATAACTCATTTTAAATTATAAATAATTTTATTTTAGACCAACAGGGGAAATAAAAGAGAGTTGTAAGATTTAAGAATGTACATATTATATTAGGGCTGTGCAATTAATCGCATTTGATTGTTATGCGCTTCTCGTCAGTTAAGCCGGTCCCGTGATTAGTAGTATATCACCATCACCTGCTTTCAGATTGAGCGGCATTCACTACACATAGCCGTAGTTCACTGACAAGCTATCACGTTCGAAATCAAATGCGATTATGAACGCGATATTGCCTAATTGTCAGTGAACGACAGATCTGTGTAGTGAATGCTGCTCAATCTGAAAGCAGGTAATGGTAATTTACTACTAAGTACGGGACCGGCTTTACTGATGAGATGCGCATAACAATCGAATGCGATTAATTGCACAGCCCTATATTATATGTAGTAAAATTAGCATGCAATTAACATTTTATATATTACCATTCAAAAGATTTTTGTAATGTTTTTGAAATAAGGGCCAGATTTACTAACAGCTTGCAAACCAGAACAAACTGTCTTTTGGTGTTAAAACAGTACTGTTAGGATTTACTAAAGATACGCAGTGAAGAATTAGTGCTGAAAAGGTATGGACACAGTTATTTTTGTGCCTGAACTTATTGAATATTCATTTGTTGGAGTTTCCCTTTCAGATGCAAAATTTATGGGGGGGGTGGGGTATTAAAATAAATCATGCAACATGATTTACTAATGTTTGTGCAATTTACTGGTATTTGCGCCATTATTTAATGCCCAAAAAAGGCATGTCTTAAACTATTTTGCACCTGTGTCATAAGTAGATCACCCACACCTGATAAGCATTGGCTCTGCTTATTTGCGACCACGCTAAGTTGTGCTGCACTTGGCATATTGTGTTGGCCGATATGTAATTTTGGAATTGCGCTCTGGCGGTGATTTGCCCTGTTTAGTAAATCTGGCCCTAAGTCTCTTATGTTCACTAAGGCTGCATTCTTTTCATCAGACATACAGTAAAATAGTAATATTGTGAAATATTAGCACACTTTAAAATAACTGCTTTCTATTTCAATACATGTCAAAATGTAATTTATTTTTGTGATGGCAAAGCTGAATTTTCAGTAGTCATTACTCCAGTCTTTAGTGTCACATGATACTTCAGAAATCATTCTAATATGATTTGTTTTTTTTCCCAAGAAACTTTTATGAATAGAATGTTTACAAAACAGCATTTGTTAGAAATATAAATGTCTTTTACTTTTGTGTTTATTTTCATATTTAGTAATTTTAATATTTAATCTTTTTATTATAATTTAGAATATATTGCATTTATATTTCAGTGTAAATGGATTAAAGCTCATTTTATCTGAAAATCTGTTATTTCAGTCTGTGTTCTATTTCCACAATCACTCATAGCTTATCCAACATCTTCAGCGGATGAGCTGCAAAATCCTGTTGGCTTGTTGTGTCCTGCTTCATGGCCAGAGTCTCTCGCAGGAGCATGGGGAGAGCATGCTAGTGAATAAAGCGGGATGGAAAGATGCAGTAGGGTAATGAAAAAGCGAAGAGAGGTTAACGTTGGAGGATGAGAAGCCCTCTTTCTGCTCTCCTCATTACTGTCTGTGCCACTGTCTGCTCAACATTAAGCATGACTCTGGCCTTTATATACGAGTACAAACACACAAATATACTCTCGCTCCCAACTTGCACATACTCCATCATTTTTATCCTTTGGGGCCTCCATGCCCCTGTCATCTCCATTGTGCTGGTGATGTTAGGGTATAATGATCAGTTGTCCCTTCTCGGCTGTCTCAGGCCTGAGGGAATCACATTTCCCATTTGTACCAAACACAGGCAATAAGAGCCAGCCCAATCTCCCAGCCCCAACATGGCCACCTCAGTAATGGAGCTCATTTCCCCTGCGTCTGGCTGTCTGGCCCCGGCCCGCGCTCAACGGAGCCCCGCTCCGCCAGATTCTCGGCCCCTGCACTCAGACCATTAATGCTGACTGATAGAACAATGTCTCGCTGGCAGGAGACACATTTATTTTATGTTCGGGCTGCTGAAGCTCAAGGAACAGTGAAGAATACATAAGCAAACAATAACTAATCTTTCCTCATGGGCTGAAATCGCATGGTGTCCACAGTCTTGCATCATTTTGATCCCTGACCGGGAACACTTAGATTATGTTTTCTGTTATGTAATTACTCACTAGTAATCATTCCACCTGGTTAGGTAGTCCCGCAAAACAAGTTAGCTCCTAAGTGGTCGGGAGTTTTTCGATATTGTCAACATTTGTTTCAAAACTTTCTTTCCCACCCATGAGTATGATGGATGATGCTTTACAAAAACCAATAAAACTAAGCGCTGTTCTTTCTGATGTGCTAGCAAGCGAGCAGCAAAGAAGCTGCTTTCAGTATTACCTTGCGTGCATGAGGTCTCTGGAGTATGCTTGTTTTGTTTGGAAAATGTTCTTCACATAAGGCGTTTCTCAAAAAAGTGTTTGAGAGCTTGTTATGCAAATTCGGGATAGAAAAATGTGCTCAGAAATGCAAATCCTGCGTTTCGTTTTTTCCGAATGAGGCAACGTCTATTGGATTTTCAGTAAGATCTCTTGGAGGCAGACAAAGAGTTTCTCTTTTTTAGTCCAGGTCATTATTTAATCTTCACAGCAGAAGTTTTAGCAGATTTAGAGGGGATGCAAACTGCAAAATGACTCATGACTCTTAATTAGTTGTTTTAGCTCTGGAGCCTATTTGCACTGTAGTGGTCTGAGTCTTAGTGCTGAAGATTAAAGTGATTTATTTTGAAGAAGAAACGTGGTGAGATCGCAACCTTCCTGTTGTGTCCACCTTCTGCTATATTGAACCAGGGATGAGATGAAAATAAACTATAATGTAAGTTATTGTACAATTACAACCGGAAATGTGACCTTGCTGACACAATAAATAGCACTTTGTAATGTTAAATTTAAAGCTAACGTGTATCATTTTTGTGCCACAAACAGAACTAATGACTGGTTTTCAAACATAGTTTCAAACACTCCCCCAGGTAGTCCCACTCCAAACTGTCATTGGTTGAGCCAAGTCAGGTCATTTTATACATCCATTTAGTGCTTTTAGTGGCACAGGATGTATACTCTTCACTTTAAAGTTTGTTGGAGCTCATTTAAAAAGACTGTTTGTCTGCAGATGGTTTTTAATGGGAACTATAAATGTCCCGATTGCCCAGTAGTGCCCTGTGAAGTTGACATCACAGAATATTTGAGCATATTAAGTGTATATGGTCATTGCGAACAACATAGGGAACAATTGTACATCAGTTATATATATATAAAAAGGAACTGAGCCTTCTGGCATTTAAATTTTGCTTAATACACTTAAAATATATTCTATTTTAATACATTTTAAAATGTAATTTATTTCTGTAATGGCAAAACTAAATTTTTAACAGCCATTATTCCAGTTTTCAGTGTCACATGATCCCTCAGAAATAATTCTAATATACTGATTTGCTGCTCAAGAAATGTTTCTTATTAACATTTGAAAACAGTTTGGCTGCTTAATATTGTCTGTGGAAACCTTGATACAATTCTTCAGAATTCTTTGATAAATAGAAAATTCAAAAGAACATTTATAGGCATTTATTTGAAATATAAAACTTTTGTGATGACTTTGCTGTTAGACTTTTGTCGATTTTAATTCATCCTCACTGAATAAAATTATTTATACCTTAAAAGAAAAGCGTGCTGATCTCAAACTTTTGAATGTTAGTGTATTTCTTTTCTTTTCTTTTCTTTTCTTTTCTATTCTATTCTATTCTATTCTATTCTATTCTATTCTATTCTTAACCAAGAACACAGAGACAAAGGTAAAAGGAAAGTGGAATCAGGATGTAATGAAAAGGAAGCAAGCAAAGGTTACGATCTTCTTTAATCTCATTAATGGACATATGATGATAAAAATCGCCATCAACCCCCACCAAAACATCCATGTTCATGTACAAACACATCATCCAGTGAGCTTTGATCTCTTTTAGATCCCTGAATGCCTGAATTTAAGCAAAGAATGAATAAATAAATAACCCCCATGCAGATTGATATCTGTGCTGTATAGTCAGTTTCTAATAAAAGAGTGTGTTCTGCATAAATGTCAGCTTTTGATATTACTTTTTTAAACTGGGCCTGTGATCTTTTTCCTAGAAACCTCATGGAGGACTTTATATCCAATTAGTATGAGAGCTTATATTTCATTGACTAATGCAAGTCCTCAGTTGAAGAGGCACTCAACAGATGCTTTTGATAATTTGCTTACAATGTGCCATCTATATTTTTTGTTAGTCAGAAAGGTTGTTGTGTGCCTCAATCTAGTCTTTTACTTTGATCTGTTCAACGGTACAGTCGACTCATTGGTTGAGCTTAAATAACGTGTGCATAGGACCATGTGCAGGAAGATGCTCACTGAAATTTACAAGTGGTTGTTTGGCTATTTTGGACTCTTCCCTGATTTTAACAGAAGAGATGCAACATGATAGGGTGAAAAAGGGATCAGGAGTTGATCTCAAGTTTGAATCATCTGCACTGAGTCTCTGACGTGTAGTTTAACAAATTGTGGCATAATAAATGATATCGTTGTCATATTCCTTTGCTTGAACGTTTTATAATACTCATTAGAAACACACACACACACCACTTTACAGGCATCCACACACTCTCGCTCCATGCATGAGAGCTTGTCATAACATTGAGCATAAATACAGTGTTTGACGGGCAGGCAGGGCTGTGAAAGGCTAATAGATGTACTGTCCATTTATGCAATGAGGAAAGACCGTTCAACCAATCACTGAGCTGTTTTCAGAGACCAGGATGAGTTTCTGTATAAATTTATAGATGTTTGAATGTCAAAAAGTACAGGTACAATGGTATATGCAGTATATATGTTATATATATTTTTTATTTATGTGTTTAAAACAGTGTATTTCTTTTATTAGTTTTGGTATGGAGAATTTTGAAACTTTACTAGAATTGGCAGCGATTACCAACACTTTTGGTATCGTTTCAACTCTACTTTCATCTATAAAGTCACTTGTGGGATCTGTCCCAGACTCAAGTTGTCTGTGTAATAAACTTTTGAAATAATGAATGGTAGTGGCTTTATCTTGCTCGACCATCCCTGTGAAATTTTCATTTGATAACCTTACTATCACTCCCTCCTTTACCATAGGTTACACTTTATTAAGCGTTTATATTCTTCTCTAATTTGGTTTCGGTGTTGATTGCAGTGTATGAAGTTTTTCCTTTGGGCCTCTTTATTTTTCCCTTTCGACACAAATCTCGGCCAGATAAGGTCTGTTGTTGTATTCCTAAGTGTACTGCTGTCCAATACAAATGCTAAATCTGATCTGGTCCCATGCATTGCACAGGAGAGTGCGAAGTGAAATGTTGATCTGATATTTCCCTGCTATCTCCTCCAAATTATTCTTGCGATCATTACACACGTGGCTCAAAGGAGGCCTGCATTGCCTGAGCTCATCGTTATCTGTGCCTGTCTCTCTCTCTTTCTCTCTCTCCTAAGTTAGATTGTGTTTTAAAGCACTGTATCGATGAGCAACCTGAAGCTCTTCTCGATATTAATTAGCTCTTCTTTCCTTTATCTTTACTTCATTTATCAATTGCTGTCAGATAATAGTGTGCCAGAACCGAAGAGAGCATAGCGAAGAGGATAAAGAAGTTGTGAGGGAAAAAAAAAAACTGGTAAGAAAGGATTTAGTTGTGGCGAAGATGGGTTTCATGAATGATGAAACATCAGAGTATTGTTTAGTCATTTCCACATTATCACTGCACATTATGCCATATTCGTGTTTATGGATGCAATTTACTTAAAGTTTAACCAAAAGGCATGATGAACCAGATGTGAGAACCAGGATTGATGAAGCACAGCTAAATTACATTTGCAAAAATGCCTCAACTGATAATTTTACATCAGTCATATGATTTATTTCACTGTTAGGGTGCTTTGTAATGTTTATGGAACCTGTCACCAAATTATGTACTGTTGTGGAATTGAACTAGTCTGGTTTTTCAATGATTTCATTTTCTCTTGTAGTACTTTTGAGGGAAAAACATTTTTTTTTTTTTTTAGAAATGAAAGGTGTTTACCTACTTTTATCTACAAATTTATGCGACTCCTAAAAATATATGAATTGCATTCTGTCATATAACAAAACATCAAACTAAGTGGCATTTACTTCTCAGAAAATATCACAAAAGCTCACATTTCAAGCAAATAAATCAATCAAAAATGTTATTGCTTAGTTTGATATTTTATCTAAATCATTGATAAGCATAAGATTTTTCTGTACGATTTTTATATATAATGTTTTTGAAAGAAGTCTCTTCAGAGTGCTTTATCATGTATGCATCAGGAATGCAATACAGTTCATCACATTCCTGAGAGTGTTCCATAACAGAAATAAGAACCAAGAGTGTTCTGAGTCATTCTACTATTAATAAACTAAATCCAGTATAAGATGGAATGAAATATAATTACAGATACCTAAGAGAGGTACAAGATGTTCATCTAATGATGTTAGACATGTTCCTTTATCTCATGTCCGTCACACACAAGGCGATGTTGATGAGGTGCTCAGCTGTAGGGGGCCTTGTTGGGCTTTCGGGTGCTTGTC
Organism: Cyprinus carpio; assembly: GCF_018340385.1. NCBI lineage: Eukaryota > Metazoa > Chordata > Actinopteri > Cypriniformes > Cyprinidae > Cyprinus > Cyprinus carpio. The sequence goes on from NC_056607.1 coordinate 18,879,360, forward strand.
GCTGTTCTTTTTCGGTGTCAAAGGACTGATGAAGGCCTGATGAAGCAGATGAGTCCTCGCCTGGAGCTCCTCCAGAAACACACACACCCAATCACTCACACAGTGCCGAGGACAGATGGTGATAGCACAACAATACACACTCACAAACACACATCTGTAACAATAGAAACATAAATTCTCATCCGCACATCTCTTAAAAATTTGCACCTCCATTACTTCCTTAACCAAGAGGGTGACGTGAATTACGGGAAGCACACGTAATCTGCAAATTGAAAGATGCATGAAAATGTCCGTATTACCGCTGAGACCAAGAAACCATCTGTCCTCTGGTTTCTTAAATGACGTTGAAATTACGTCGTGAGAATGGGCACAAATTCAGTTACGTTCATTACATGCTGTTTTCCACTTCGTTTAAGAAGATTGCTGTAGCATTTAAGCTCAGTGTGCCATCCGCAAAACATTCCCGCTGGGGGCGTCGCAGCTTTTTTCCTTCTTCTCTTGAAGGTTCATTTTGAAAGGGATTGAATTGTCCTGAGTGCCCCCTGCCTCTGATGAGTTGTCCGATTGATCTATCTGCAGGGACACTCTCCGTTCGTGTCCGACTTGGGCCCGGCAATTGTATTCGACACAATCATGAAAGAAGTGGCATTTCAATCACGCCAAATCGGGTCAGACAAACCTACACCCCGCCTACAAATCATCGGAATGTACGCTTTGCATATTTATTTATATTTCCAGCCATGGATTTTCACCCGCCGTGAACCTCACCGCTGTCCTTCTTCAGAAAGTAGCAGTTGATTGAAAACTCTCTTGTCTGCTGTTCTTCATCTGGAGAAGATCGATAAAGGAGCCGAGATAGGAGCCTCACTAATTGAGTCGTTCTTTTACTGTTATTGCGTAGAGAACCGTTTTGTCATGTCAACGGTTGTCCCAGATACAGCGGTACTCTCTCTTTTTTTCATCCTCTCTCCCTTTTTTGTTTTTTTTTTATCTCTGAGCCTTTCTCATCTTCCGCTCTCCCTCACAGGGACCAAGGGGAGTTAAGTCCATAATGAAGTGAGTGTCAAAGCCCAGCACTTCTCGCTCCCACCAGCAAAATGCGGACCTATTCTTTTTTTTTCAGAAACATGATACCATTAACAATTGAAAACCATGCATGTGTGGTGAGATGAAAGTTTAATATTTTCTGGACAAAAAATTCCTCTACAGATGTTCCAGAAGGGATGGTCATATTTTGACTCCAAAACACTGCTCATGGGAAAAAAGAAAAAAAAAAACTTTCTTCTCCAGCTTCTATATTTTCTTGTCTTTTCCTGTCTAGCATGAACAATCAATCTTATTGATTGATTTGTATATATTGTAACAACCATATTTACATGAAATAGTTCAGCAAAAATGGAAATTCTGTCATCATTTACTCATGTCATTCACATATATGCTATGCATATCAGTGGCGAGCGCAGACTTCTTTAACCGGGAAGGCTGAGAGCAACATCTCAGTTTTCCACTTGGACGAGCGATTCATGACACTTTTATTTGGTTATTAAACTTCTGATTTTGGTTTCCCAAGCAACATAATGTTACAATTTAAAGGAGAGATTTAATTTATAAATCATTTGTAGACAGGAAGTGACAAATGTATCGTTTTGTTTTTAATTATTTTACTTTTAAAGATTTATTTGGTCACGTCTCTAATCCTCTGTGGCCTTTTATTGAATTTTGCTGTGATAAAACCCAATTCACTGTGTCATAATTCAATTATGTGACATTTTCTCCCCCTTCAAATGTCTCTCGATTAGTAACTGCGGTCTGTCTCATGGCTCATAAAGAAGCTTCAGCTTTATGGGTGTGTCACTTACTGAGGGTTACCTGACCTTCAGCGATGCCTGCATTACAGTATCACCATGAATACTTGCACCTTTTAGCGTTGAGGTAACTATGCATTTATATAAATTTAGCATTACATTCAATGTCCTTATGTTGTCAGAAGTGTCATAGCCATTCCGATTCCCTCAATTCTTTTGAGCCAAGTGAATTTTGAAAATAACCTTGCGTAATTTAAGTTTCACAATGCGGTCTGCCTGCAGATTCAAAATCAACAGGTTTTGCTATTTGTGTTACATGAACTCTGTATAGATTGTCTGCATGCATTCGAAAAGCAGCTAGTATTGTCATCGTTACCATAACAGCAAGAAGCTTGTGAAAAAAAAAAAAAAAAAAACAGTCGGTCTGCTGACTAAAGACGTTAGACAGCTCAGCATGGTACCGCAGTGCGTAATTGGCATGTTTGCCTTGCTAACATATCTAAAAATATGCTAAGCAAGCTTTCTTATTATGTTGCCAACTTAACTTAATAAACCTGCAATATTTGAGTGAGAGTCTGGAGCAGAGATTGGCAGAAGAGAGTCATTTTCATGTGTACACAGGATATTTTTGAATCCAGTTATGAAGGTAGTTTACTTGGCAATTATTGTTCTGTCTAATGGATTATTTAACATCTGCACCATCTCTTTCAATTGGATAGAAATACATTTGACTGCATTCAGTCTAATGATTTTCTGATTGAGGTGTTTTCATTCTGCGTGAGCTGTCAGTCGGATTATTAGGCTGCAAGTGAACGTAGCTACTGATTCCTACTAATAAGTGAATTATATACTCACAGACTGAGGAGTGCATTGATTGGTTTTTCTATCTGCTCATTAGCATGGATCGTGTCCAATCCTTCCTTACCAACATAACAATAACAATGGACAGAGTTTGGATCCTGGGGTGCGTAAAGATGAGATCCAATTTGTCCAATTTTTATTCTTCCATCTAGCATTGCACCTCCGTCATTAAATGAACACCTACGGTGGACAATTTCGAGCATGACTGTTTAGTTGGCGAATATTACCTCAGTTGTTAAATGGAACATTAGCAAGGTTATGATGTGCTGTCCTCCTGAAGTAGCTCATCATATCACAGAGTTTCCAGTTATAATCCTGGTAAATTCACTGCTGTCTGTTTAGCTCCCTGTTGATTGAGTTCAGTGCAAGGCTAACACTGCAGTGCAACGTATGGAGGTAGACAGCTGGAGACTCCTCTGGTCTCTTTCTTTAGATATCATTACACTAATCATAATGAGTCTGGCACTATAAAGACCTCATTGTGACTGTTTTTAACTGGAAACAGTAGCTACCCTAGTGAAAAAGCAGTATACTAACATGTATTTGAAATACATTTATTTCATGTTAAGTATACTACAAATAACTTTACTTATTTAGTCTATGTACTTAATAAAAAATACCCTGCAAATGTACTTTTTGTATACTAAAATGTTATGTTTGTATGTAAATTTGCTAAACTGGAACAGCTAATTTTGTACTTACTGTAATATGCTTTAATTGTGTGGAAGTAGTGCTATATATTTGATTGTGCTAAAGTGGATCTATTGCAAGTATACTTTACTTTCAAATGACCCTTAGTTTATATATTTATATATATAGGGCTGGGCTATATATCTAACGATATAATCATGTGCATCTAGTCAGTAAATCTGGTTCCCTGATTACCGCTAAATCGCCATTACCTGCTTTCAAATGGAGCGGCATTTAATAGACAGAGCCGTAGTTCACTGACAAGCTACGCAATATCGCGTTCATTATCGAAGGCGATACATCTGCGATAATGAACTCGATATTGCGTAGCTTGTCAGTGATCTACGGCTCTGTCTATTAAATGCCGCTCCATTTGAAAGCAGGTGATTGGCGATTTAGCGGTAATCAGGGAACCAGATTTACTGACTAGATGCGCATGATCATATCGTTAGATATATCGCCCAGCCCTATATATATATATATATATATATATATATATATATATATGAATGTATGTGCATATACAGGTGTATCTCAAATTTTTTTTTTTTTTTTTTATTTCAAAAAGTGAAAATTTCATATTTTTTAGATTCATTACTTGTAAAGTAAAACATTTTTAAAAAGTTTTTTTGTTTTATTTTGATGATTAGAGCTAACAGCTCATGAAAGTCAAAAATCCAGTATCTCAAAATATTATAATATTTTGAAGTTGTAATTAATATAATTAATACAAAATCTCATGGTAGACAGCTGCATTGACTTTGGACTTGATAAAACACAATGGACCAACACTAGCAGACATCACGGCACCCCAAATCATCACTGACTTCGGAAACTTCATACTGGACTTCAAGCAGCTTGGATTCTGTGCCTCTCCAGTCTTTCTCCAGAATCCAGACCTTGATTTCCGAATGAAATACAAAATTTACTTTTATATGAAAAGAGGATATTGTACCACTGTGCAACAGTCCAGTTCTTTTTCTCCTTAGCCCAGGTAAGATGCTTCTGAAGTGGTTTCTATTTCAGAAGTGGCTTGGTAGCCCTTTTCCTGAAGACGTCTGAGTGTGGTGACTCTTGATGCACTGACTCCAGCTTCAGTCCACTCCTTGTGAAACTCTCCTAAGTGTTTGAAACGGCTTTGCTTGACAGTATTCTCAAGTTTGCGGTCATCCCTGTTGCTTGCGGACCTTTTCCTACCCAATTTCTTCCTTTCAATCAACTTTGCATTTAATATTCTTTGATACAGCACTCTGTGAACAGCCATCCCCGTCAGTAATGACTTTCTGTGACCTCTTTGTGGAGGGTGTCAGTACATTTATACTGTAGGGATGGTCATTTAATGAAACTCAAATGTAAATATTCTAATAATTTGAGATACTGAATTTTTGACTTTCATGAGCTGTAAGCTCTAATCATCAAAATTAAAACAAAAAAACTTTTGAAATGTTTGAAAGTTTAACTTTTTGAAATAAGTTACAGAAAAAAATGAACTTTTTCACAATATTCAAATTTTTAGATACACCTGTGTGTGTGTGTGTGTGTGTGTGTGTGTGTGTGTGTGTGTGTGTGTGTGTGTGTGTGTGTATATATATATATATATATATAATATGTGGTGTGTGTGTGTGTTTTATATATATATATATATATATATATATAGATATATTTATGTATTTATGTATGTATATATATTTATATATGTGTGTGTTTTATATGTATATGTATATATATATGTATGTGTGTGTGTGTTTTATATATTTGTTTATAGGTTATAAACTAAGGGTAATTTGACACCATAATACTGTTATATACTCTATTATTATCATAATACTCTAATATTTCATAAAAGCTTATTTTGCCAATTCTTGTGCAGAAAACAAGGTTTATAGAGCATTTTCCCTATATTCATGCTGAATTCAGTTAGCTATGTTCAGCAGAATCTGTTCCGTTTAGTCATTTTCACCGATTATGGTCTTAGATCAATTAATAAAGGCAATGTCATCCAACACCCTCCAGTTGCATCATTAGCATGTCCAATCCATCCTTGAATCTGCCTCCAACCGTTCATCCACTCCTACCATCTTAAGGAGTGAAGCAATGGACCAGATGTTTGCATTCCTTGTTGCCAGTAACCTCAAAGCCCTCAGCATGAGGGTTACATTGATTAATAAGTTCAGAAGATCTCTCTCTTGCTGACAGCTCTACAGCCAAAGGCATTATGGTGCTTTCAGTTGTGCTTTATGAAGCAGAAAGTTGACTGATGTTCTTTAATCCTCCATTATCTACTGATACAACTTCAGATTTATACTAATGACCCTCCATTGTGCACTAGCCACAAGGGCTAGATCGTGTCACAGGCTGTGTGTGCGTTCCCAAGCAACTCTTGTGTATTTAAAATTAACCCAAGTAAGCCTAATATCTGAATGTCCGCCAGAAAAGCTTTCCATTGCCAGTTATGGTGGTGCAATATGCCTTAAAGTTAGATGTGAGTCATGCACTGCAGTGGAATGTAAATTTCGCCTCAGTAATTTAATAGTCAGCTAGTTGTTTATTTGTGAGTCCAAAGCAGCAGAGAAGATTTGATAATGGAAAGCATAGAGTTCTAATCTATTCAGATTGAAGCCTTCCTATCACAACCCACAACACATCATCTAGTATCACTTATGCATAATAATAATAATAATAAATCTGTTGCCTACTGCAGTGGTTTTCAACAGGTTTTACTTCATGATTCAAGCTTAACATTGGTCATCACAATTTTTGTTCATGTTTTGCAGTTGAGGGCATGTCAGAGAACCCGTTCATGTTGAAATCTATAGAGATAAGATGACTTCAGTTTGTTTCGATTTGTGATTCACTGGTCTGACAACTTGGTTAGTTGAAATGAAAATTCTGTCATCATTTGATGTCCCTCCCTCATTGTGTTATAAAATCATAAAACTGCATTGGTTCTCATGTGGCAAGCAAATCTGCTGAACTTCTGTGTTTACCATATTTGATTTGCTCTATGCATGTTCATTATGGATGTTCATCTCCATAACTGAGACCGATGCGATAGACATCGATCAATATATATTTATTTGGTACAGACTTCTAATGCATCGATCTCCATAGTGTTGTGATACGTCACATTCACGTAGCAGCAGTGGTGATGAGAGAATATGCTTGAGAAACAGTTTAGAGAGGAGAAATTAATGTACATATAAAATATTGGTCATATATGGATATATAAATAAATAGTTTTTTACTCATGCAAATATGTTAGAAACGATGCATAGCAATACAAATGCCAACTTGTTTCTGATGCACTCTTTTTTTAAATTCACATGGATTGCTTTTACTGTCTTTTTGTACTTTTTGATTAATAGAATTTTTTTTATTTTTTTTTTATTCTTGATGTACTATGCATTCAGTTGAATTCAACAACCCAAAAATGATGCTCACTGGGAAAAGTCTCAGTGTTACTTATTTCCACGCATTCCTGTATTCAGATATTCATAAAGGTGACATTTGTTAAAATAGTTGTGCTTTGTGTCTTTACGCCTCTAGCTTGTGCACAGTCGTCTTTCTGTTCAGTTTAGGCACTTTATTTCCCTGCCAGTATATGCTTAGAGACATGCCAGTTGATTTTTTTTTGTTGTTTACATCAATAAACAATAATCTTCCAAGTCTCCTTCTCTTCACATCATCATCTCAGTCTAGAGCTTGATTTGCCTGTAGGCTGATACTTTTTGCTACAGTTTCTGTACTACTTATTATTAGTAAGGGGCCGTGTGGAGACCCTGGTCCTGAAGTGACTCCTCCGAGGGCCTGGGCCTGTGCCATAATTAAGCTAATGATGTATGATAAAACTGATGCAACTGGACAGACCCGTCACCCTCACCCAAGGCTCCTCAATCTTTGCGTCAAATCATATTTCGCGTCACTGTAAATCTCTGCACTGAGTTTTGCAACCATATTAATTGGATTCAGTGTGGTTTTATGTGCGTTTGAGTACTTTTAGCTTATATCCTGCTCTCTCTCTCTCTCTCTCTCTCTCTCTGTCTTTCTCTCTGATATGATGAAGCATGCTGAGAGGTGTTCACTGAGATTACTGTCAGCGTAATTTGGCTTGCAGGGGCTTGGTTTGATATCAAGCTTGTGTCTGATCAGCACACCTCTTTTGCCTTGTAATGGAAAGATGATGAGAATCGCATGAAATGTTTCTTTCATTACGTAGCTGCTGAAGCAGACAGTCTCTCATAGCTCAGGTCAAGCCCTCACTCTCTGTCTGTCTAGCCTGCCCAGCGGCCAGTTTCGATCTCAACAGAGATGATTTCCAATGAAACAAAACCATGTGCTGGACATTAACCCCAATTGTTGTAGTTCAGCAGCTCCTCTGTTAAAAAAAATCAACATGAAAAAGCATTCAAAACCCATGTTACTTCTATTTTCTGACTGAAACTGAATATTTAATTAATGCATTAGAGTGGGCTTGGTTTTGTCCATTGGGAATTGATTGGATTGTGAAAAGTGGGCGTTCCACAATGGGTTATTACCATAATGTGTCATTTTCTGACTGAAATAGCATATTTAAGAGACTTGAATTATGAAAAATGGGCGTTCCACAATAGAACCATGGGGGACAACACCTAAAACAAGGCTAACTTAGACTTTTGAGGCTTTCCAAAAAGGACACATAAGCTGAAGTTCTAGTTTACCCTCTAGAGCAATTTGACATCTTATTATAATGCTGCTTTCTCACATCTAACATTATTTGCTATTACTGGCATAACCTTTGTCGCATATAACATTAACAGCATTAAATCACTGCATTATCTATTGGCGAGATGTTTGAGACTTCCCTATTCTCATATCACAGCCTGTGCAGCCAATAAGAGAAGTCATTTTAGGATTTTTATATATACACATATATATATATATAATGTGTTCTGATGTATTTTGCACAATAAGAGCAGAAAGTGCATGCAGTATTTTTATTATGTATTTTATTTTATTTTTTTCAAATCAAAATGGGAACAGATTCAAGCTGCTATGAGGATTCACCGTTATGATATTATACGTTTCTAGTTGTTGTTGTTCTTGTTCTGCATTCACATTTTGTGGAGATGATGAATGTTTTGGCCGGTACCCAATAGTGTACCTGCTTCTTGATCTTCTCACAAAGCTCAAGGCTGGTTTGCAGTTAAGTAATAGAATGTTCAAAGCTTTGTTTGGCACTATTGCAGTGTAACCACCCAGCAAAAATTTCAATCTGAAAATATCTTCTGAATTGCAAATACTTTGTTGACAGCAGGGACTTCCAATCCTCAGAGAGGCAAGTGGCAGTGTTCTGTAGTTGTTATGTGAGGAGGTGTAGGAGTTTTACAGTCTGATGAAGAAAAATAGAAACTGAATGTGCCCCATGGCATCTGTTACTGACTCTGTTTAAGGAGGCTGTACAGTTTTAGAAACAAGCAGCACCTCACGCAACCACTGGTGTTAACAGCAGTGCAGACCGCTCAACATCAGCACTCTGGGATTCTTAAGAGGGTCGTAACATCCATGTATCGGTATTCAACATTTTGGTTGATAAATTAATCAAACTTTTCTTGCATTTGTTCAATGGATTCTTACATCCTTAACTTTTTGTGAAAAAAGTTAAAATGGAAGACAAATGGAAATTCCTTTTTTTATATTCCCCCTGAATTCTGCTACATTTTATGTGATTTTCTCTCTTCTTTTTTTTTTTTTTTTTTGGAGACTGAATCAGTTGATAGAAGCTTTCACATTTCCTATTTTTCACCACTTCTGTCAGGAGCTGTCTGTGCTCCAGCTCCTGTGTTTGGAAGTACAGAAGTGATTACATTGTCCATCAGCAGCTAGAATGTCCGCATCAGCCGGCCGGATTGATGCTTGACAGAATAATTAGAAAACTGTCCACTCCCGTAATCACTGAAGCTCATCTTTTAGGAAGGCTTTCAAAGGCCTGCATCAGAGGCTGATAGGAAGGTTACCTGTTGTTTGTGTGTAGGTGTGTGGGTAATACTGAGAAGGAAAAATTTTTTTTGAGACTGGAAGGGAGTGAATGTGAATTATGGTCTTTTTTAAAGCAAGTCAGGTCATCTTGGTAATGCTTCTGGGCAGTGATTCCCAATCACACAAGTTCAGCTCTTGTTTACTTGAAAAAATAAATAAAAAATACAGAAACATCCAAAACTGTTTGCTCAGCCTGTGTTTCAGTCACATTCAGTGAGATCCAAAAGTTGAAATTGGCACTGTCAATTTAACACATTCATTTTGCACAATTTAATTCAGTCTAGAGAAAACGTATGAATTTAATCATATCCCCTTCCATTATCCTGTCATCTTTATTGTACATACAGTATTTGCTTTGACAAACAGACTGTGTCTCTGTTAACCTAGATCTTAATCTTGGATAGACAGACAAAATAGATTGTTGTAAACACTAGGGAAGTAGTTTCACATGTACTTCATTTACAGTGCGTATGTGGTGCATTTTTTTTCTTCTCTTTTTCGTGTTAACAGGTTAGAGCATTCACACTGCTGGGATGGGATGTGGCACAGCAGTGCATTCCAAGATTGATGCGTATGCAGCAGTGCAGCAATCATTTCCGCAACAAGTCTATTTTAGTTGTGCTGCACTTGCTGAATTAAAGTGACAGTGGTAAAAATGAACAAGGATTGACAGGAAAATGTAGTAATTACACCATAAATGCATATAATTAAAGGTGTAGTTCACCAAAAAATGAAAATTCAGTCATTAATTACTTACCCTCATGCAGATTCAAACCCGTAAGACCTTCGTTCATCCTCAGAACACAAATTAAGATATTTTTGATGAAATCCGAGAGCTTTCTGACAGCATTGCAACTACCTCGTTCAAAGCCTAGAAAGATTTTTGGTTTTCTTTATTCTCGTAGTTTCATAACATTACGATCGAACCACTGATCTCACATGGACTATTTTAACAATGTCCTTACTACCTTTCTGGGCCTTGAAGTTGTGTTCTGAAAATAACAAAGGTTTTACGGGTTTGGAACGATATAAGGGTGAGTAATTAAAGGCAGAATTTTCATTTTTGGGTGAACTATCCCTTTAAGGTCTACTGTATTTCACTAGGCAGAAAAACTAAGTTCTGGTAGGAGTGCTTGTAATAAAGATACTGTACTGTGTATAAAAAATAATACTAATAATAATAAAAAGAATCACTATGTTGGAAAAGTGTTTTCAGTAACAATGTTTGGATTTGAAATTGTAATAATGGATAAATATTTTATTTGTAGTAAACAGCCGAGGATCAGTAGCAGACGTCAAACGCATCGTACACTGAAAAAAATAACTAGTAATATTTACTTAAAAAATCCTCGTAACAATTTGCATGAACACATTTTAAGTAAACTGAATTGCTCTAATATCAAGTACAACTTACTCGCTATTATTAAGTAAAATCTACTTACTACTAAACTTAACATTCATTAAGAAATTAAATTTGTGTTTATTTAAAGAAATTAAGTAAAGTTTATTTCTTATTTTATAGACAGGAACCTTGCATTTATCAAAATATTAAGTAAATCTTTCTATTTACTGAAATAAGTAGATTTTATCATATAGTTTTTGTTCGAGATTTCCCATTTACTTAGTTTTATGAATATATATTACTACTAGGGCTGTCAAATGATTAATCACGATTAATCACATCCAAAATAAAAGTTTTGTTTACATAATATATGTGTGTATACTGTGTATATTTATTATGTATATATAAATACACACACATGCATGTATATATTTAAGAAGAATATGTTATGTTTATATATTAAATATATTTATATATAATATAAAATATAAGAATATAAATATATAAATGTATATACATGTAAATATTTTCTAAATATATCATTTATGTGTGTGTATTTATATATATATAATAAATATACCCTGTACACATACATATATTATGTAAACAAAACTTTTATTTTGGATGTGATTAATCGTGATTAATCATTTGACAGCCCTAATTACTACCTATGATTATGTAATCATTGCTAATTTCTTTTTGATTAATATAACCACATAAACTGTATTCATTTTGTCTATATCAGGGTACCTCAACTCTGGCCCACGAGGTCCACTTTCCTGCAGAGTTTAGCTCTAACCCTAATCAAACACACCTGAACCAGCTAATCAAGGTCTTCAGGATTACTAGAAAGTTACAGGTTGCTAAACTCAGCAGGAACATGGATCTCGAGTGCCAGAGTTCAGAACCTCTGATTTATAACTTTAACACAAATCACACAACTAAAATGCACTTTAAAATTCAAAATTCACTTTACTAACCACTTTCTATTCACACTTTTCAAAATTAACGTTAGTCCTTAAAACATAATCGCTGGTGGCAACAGGTGCCTTAGGGTTAAGTAGTATGTTAGTTTTAGTATAACGACAAAACACTACAATTTATGAGATTAATACAATGTTATTGCTCTAAACTTACTCTATTAACTATGTCAGTCGAGTGTTTGAAAGAACAGAAACTAACCTTATGTTAAACTAAGTGTTTGTTTTAATTTAGTCACATTAGCTAGCTAGCAGTTGCAACGTTAAATAATTTCCAGTAATTTCCAATCATGCTTAAGTTCTTGCGTGAAAAACAGCACTCTGTGAGTCTCTAAACTGTTGAAAACATTTTCGCTGAAATATCACTGTGATGCGTCCAAGTTAACTTTAATGAGGTAAAAGCACAATGAGCCTGTGCTGCTTCTGCTCCGCTTACAAACTGCACACAGACTGCATGCGCACAGCAAAAAGAGTATGTGTGAAACAGGCATTATGTTCAATGTTTATACAGGGGTTGTATAAAAGAAAATGAACACCCATTATTATAGGGTTTTTAGTTAGTCGGTATTCACCTGTTTCTGCAAAAAACAACTATAGAGAACTTCACAAAGCCAACTTCAATGGAAAGAACTTCAATGGCTAAAACTTGAATCACAGACACCAATACTACTGTGCAGAAGGAAAATTGTGGTTGGCTTTTCTCCTTACAGGAGTTTTATCTTCTTTTACAGTCTCTGCTGAAGACTATATCATTGTATCCTTCTCCTTTTTTTTTTTTTTTTTTTTTTTATATTCTTGCAGTCTCATTAACCAGTCTTAGTTACATGAGCAGTGGACCCCACCAGTGGAGAGGGTGTCCTCCATGCTTGAGTTTAATGGCTGTTGGACAGGGGATTGGGCTCAGTGTGAAAACTTCAGTTACTTATGGATTGAGGGCCACAGCTCATCTGAGCCTGAGCTAGCCGATTTGATCCCTTTAATACCTGAGCAAAGCTGCAATGGCTAATTGATGGGCTTCTGAGCTATGCAGATTGAGGCTTCAGTCTGCAGGTCTTAAGTGTCTGTCAAGGGGCATTTGATCCTGCCATGGAGAGACTCTTACCCATTTTAACACGACTGTCTCTCAGTCTTGTGCTCTTTACACATTCATTCATTCATACAAGACCAGCCTAGTCTCACATGGTTTGTTTTGCATAGTGGTGTTCATTGGCAGACCACCAAAACATCCAAGCACACTTTTTTTTCTGTATGCATTACGTAAGTTTGTCATCGGTTGGAATGTACAATTATAATGTTTGATTGCAATATGCATTTATAAACAAAAGAAATATGCATTTTAAATATAAGTCAACTGAAGGCTTCAAATCAAGGTCAGAGGATCAGTAAGGTTTCACAGAATTTGGCTGTGGAAAAATGTCAGAATGCGTGTTAACATGATTTTGTTTGATGCACTGAAAGTGTTCACATGCAATCAGTGTGTCCATTATTTTACAGGTTTGATGTTGATGGATTCTGTAGGTGGCTTTGAGGAGCCTGAGAATAAGGGAGTGAGAAAAGGGGTAGGAAGGAAAAAGAGAGGGGGAATGGTGAGCGAAAGAGAGAAAATTCTATCAATTTTTAAATTACTCATTTAGTTTGGGTGGAGAGGCAGCAGAAACCAGCCATTGCATTTCAATAAGTGCAGTGATACAGTGATTCACACAGATGAATAACAAATTAGCAGCCTTAAAAGGCCCTATTTTTAGAGTGGGCTCTGCTGAGGGCCAAAGCGCTATATCAAAATAGTATTCAATCTCTCTGGATTAAAACGCTCTGGGGTTATTTCATCCTGGCTAAATTGCCTCGCACGCTAAACAGTGGCAGAAAAGTGAATTATCTGATCCCTGTGCACACTTTCTTACTTTGCTTTATCATCGTGGTTATAAACGTGTATGGCAAATACAAACACACAAATTAATACAGTATATATGAAAAACGCATATAGAAAAAGTGTGTTAATGCCCTTTGACTTGCTCTCAGATTCATTTGAATCTGGAATGAATGATTTACATTTACAATCAGTAACTTTAAAACTGTAAAAGTAAATAAAAATGTGTTTTACAGCTGGAAAGTGTATTTTTACAAATATTTTTTTCAGCTACAATGCCAAACATGTTAAGTATTAATTCAGTTAGTTTTACCTTTTTATGCGGAAATGTTTATGATGACAAATGTTTATAGTTATTAATTTATTCTAATGCTGTCAAACGATTAATTGTGATTCATTGCATCCAAAATCAGATTTTGTTTGCATAATATATTTTTACTGTGTATATTTATTATGTATATATTAATACACACACATGCACGTACTGTATATATTTAAGAAAAAAATATATTGTTTATATATTAAATATATTTATATATAATATAATGTTATGAATATAAATATATACATGTAAATATTTTCAAAATATATACTGTATGTGTGTGCATTTATATATACATAAGTATACACAGTACTCACACATTATGTAAACAAAAACTTGTATTCTGCTTATATATTAAAAATATTTATATATAATATAATGTTATGAATATAAATATATACATGTAAATATTTTCAAAATATATACTGTATGTGTGTGCATTTATATATACATAATAAGTATACACAGTACACACACATTATGTAAACAAAAACTTGTATTCTGCATGTGATTAATCGCAATTAATCATGCGATGGCACTCATTTATTCAGCATTTTTTTATTTTTATTTATGCTGCATTTTTTGGATTACTGCTATGTTTTTGAATGCAGAGGTTTTCGGTTATAATGGAACATTTTTAAATAATTATTAATTTATTATTAATTATTTAATTATTAATTACTTATGTTATTATAACAAAATGTCCAATAACAGGAAATGTATTATGATATTGCAAGTAGCATTCGATTGGTTATGTGGTTGCCTATATGTCAACGCCCCTTAAGTCCCATTCAAAAAACAAAAATTTTCTGAGGGAAAGGTTATTTTGTGCACCTTGTAAAATACATGGTCCATATATAAATATAGATAAGAGCAACTATGTAGAATTAATAAATAAAATTTATCTTAAACTATTTAGAACTTTAAAAAGTAATTTAATACATATATCATCGTTCACTGTCCTTGTCCGGCAATCGTTACCACTGCTAGCTGATGTTTAATAGACTTACTTTTACAGCTGTTGTTAAAGACGGGTTCTGTGGCCATTAGCAAGTGTCATTTTTACAAAGGCTGAGACATGTCTCTAAACTGTAACTAAAAGAGGACGATTTGCCTTGCAAAAAAAAGCACACAGCTGCCCTTTAGATGCCTCATTGGCTTCTAAGGTCCGGAGCAATCGCAATCTGAATCATTTGGATAATTGACCTTCTGCGTGAATACATTAGAATAAATTAATTTTGATTGGCCACGGAGCGTCACGAACAAAGTAGGAGGGTCGGTCTTTTATATGCAGTGTTGGTTTGTTGCAACGAGTCTCAGAGGTGATTATGTATGCCATTCTGTCTGTATTATGCATTTCCTCAATTTAATAAAGTAATTCTGGTTCTCAGCAAAGTGCAGCACCGCAGTCTACTTGTGGCAGAACTCCATGATTGAAGTAGATGTTGGGAACGTCTTGTGCAGAAATGCACTGCTATAAATTTTTCTACCCAGGCCTGTCAAGGGAAAAACTGTATATGCACACAGTCTGACTGGAGGACATCTAGCAGATCTCAAGGCCGGCAGTGTGCGTTGTGTGCGAGGGTTGTATGGCCTCGGTTAAGTCTGTCTGTGTTGAATTTGGTTGTCTGACACTTCTGCCTCATCACGAGCTGGTGAAGATTTCATGTGGTGTAGTGGATGATAAATTTCACTTAGGTGCATGTATGTCCATTTCAACAGCGTTTGCGAATCACTTTAGTTTATAATGTGACTTTCTTTTTATCGACCAGGAATGTAAGCAGCAGGTGTTCTATAATAGAGCTTGCAGTCGGTTTTTTGTTATTTATTAATACTTTAGCTATAACCAATAGCACCAATTCAGTTGGGTTTATTTTTATGGGTTTAGAGTTAGTAAGGTTTATTTTTATAAATGTTCACTTTAATTTTCAAATGTGACAGTGAAGACTTTTATGTTACAATATATTTCTATTTCAATGTTTTTCCCATTCATCAAAACATGAAATCCTGAATTGTGAAATCCTAAATCCAAAAAAAAAAATGATCATAGTTTCCACAACAATTTTAGTCAGTACAATTGTCTTAAACATTGATAATAATAAATGTATCTTGTATGACAAATCAGCGTAATAGAATGATTTCTGAAGGGTCATATTACACTAAACACTGTTGAAAATTCATCTAAGAAATCACAGGAATAAATTACATTTTAAAATATATTAACATTGAAAACTGTGGTTTTAAATTGCAATCATTTTTTTTTACATTATTTCTGTTTTTACTGTATTTTTTGATCTCTTGCCTTGGTGAGGCTAAAAGTGTAACTTTTTTTGTTTGTTTAATATTGATGTTTAATATATTAATTAAGACCACTTATTGGATTGCCTTTGTGCCTCCTTTAAAAAGTCTGTGAAAAGTCATTAAAAAGCCATTAAACAGCTTTTTTAACATTTATTTATTATTGAAATGATCAGCAGTAAAAGTACTAAAATAATTGTCAATGGAACAATTAAGGACCCAAAACTGTTAAATTCTTTACAGTTCCCGTCTGCAGTTATAACTGGGCTAGGTGATGTCAGGCGAAAAGGAAAGTCGTGTCATGTGTATCAATCAGGTAGTTTGGGTGATTCTTTATTTCAGTGTTCACTTGAAATATCTCCATGTGGTGAAATACCTGTTTTGTGTAGTTGTGCCATGAAACTCTAGTTTTCATCCACCAAAACACTAAAGCAGCACTTGTATAATAGCATCAACAAGTTCTTATATTAAAGAAATGACAACGAGTCAGATACCATAGCTGTTCTGATATGAAGTAAAATTCAAGTCATTTCAAATTTAGCGAAATCCCAAGGCAAGAAGGACTTCATACATTTGTGAATGTGTCAGTTGATTCTGTCGAGCGTCTTCCTATATTTAGCAGGATTTCCGCTCCACGGTGCTTCTCTGCTTTCCTGTATTCAGTGTGTAGTGACGGCTGTTTGAGTGTTGCATGCGTTCCTGTGCTCTTGTTCATGTGTGATATATTTGCTGTCTGTTGAACATCTCTGTTCCCCTGTCTCAGCGCTCTCTGATCGACACACATTAACCCCTCTGAGGGTGTTATGGGATATTTATGTCTGTCTGTCACTGACGACACATCTCTCTTCTGGATGAATAATGTTCCCGCCGCTGTCTGCTGATGTCAGCCGCTCAACACAGCAGCTCTGTGTGTGTGTGTGTGTGTGTGTGTGTGTGTGCGCGCATGAGCGAAAGGCTTCATGAGAGGAAATGAAATCTGCCGTCTTGACTGACATGTGTCAGCTTTCTCGCCATGCTTGCTTGCTCGCTCTCATTTTTTATCTAGTCATTTTATAATTTCTGCATATTTTAAAGTGTCACTGCA
Source organism: Cyprinus carpio (assembly GCF_018340385.1). Classification (NCBI taxonomy): domain Eukaryota; kingdom Metazoa; phylum Chordata; class Actinopteri; order Cypriniformes; family Cyprinidae; genus Cyprinus; species Cyprinus carpio. Next base: position 18,896,624 of record NC_056607.1, read on the forward strand.
TGTTTTTGTGTGTCACACTTTTTCCACTCTCACTTTTTCATTGATGGAATATCAGGACAGCTTTTGTATGAAAGATGTTCTGTCCCAAGTTATAGTGAGCTGCCTAGTGACTACATAGGCAGCTGCCTTTTCATGGAACCCTTATAAGTCACTGATTTGGACATTAGTGGTTCTCAAACAGAGGGCCTCAGAAAACTTGGGGCCACAGGATGACTTAAATGTTTTTAAATATATAAATTATTATTAATATTCAGAAGTTTTTGTTTTTAGCACGTTGCTAAGCTAACAGCTTGATACACTGTCTAATTCACTGTCAGGAATTTTTTTTTTTTTTTGCAGAGCTTTATTGTCTTCAACACAAATGATACTTGTTTTGGTTCAAAATTGAACCAAAATTAGGTGTCTTAAGAGCCTTTGCTTCGTCATGCCCTTGATATCTCCAGATGCCTTCTCACTAGGCAACTCACTGGATTTTGGAACAGAGCAGTAGTGTATAATTTTCGAATCAGTTTTCCATTTCCTCTTTCATATCTGCAGCACATTGTCTTCCGAGACCTTTGAGACTTGTAGATTTCTCTCATAAATGAGGCTGCATCCAAGTTCAGGTTTTAAATTGAGCTGTGATGGGCATTTACTTGGCTTCCTGCATCTGTATTTTTTTTTTTTTTTAGGAGGTCTGATTAGAAAATGCAGGAAAAAACATAAAGAGACTTAAAAGCACAGAGAAACTTCTGTGCACACACACACACACACACACACACATTCAGATTGCGGTGTGCTTTTATAGGCCTTTCATGCCAGAGAGCACAAGCCATGGTGTCCTAACCAGGTGTGACATGACAGGTTCTCCAGTCTTCTTTCTGTTCAAGCGAAAAGTAGCAGAACATATTTGGTGTTTAATATACAGATACGGACAGAGCTACCCAGTGCAAATAACTATGCTATTAATAAAAAGTCTAAAATGCCAAGTTATATTAGGATACTTTGCCCAAAAAAGGTCTTTTTTTTTTTTCATTTACTCATATTGTTCCAAACCTGACTTTATTTTCCGCTTTTTCACAAAAACAACTGAAACATTCTTTAAAATGTCATTTTTTGTGTTTCACATAAAGTCAAACAGGATTGCAATGACATGAGGCCGACAACAACATGATAAAGGATGACAAAATTTTAATTTTTTGGTAAGCTATCTTGAAATTAAAAGCATTTCTTTTGGGTGAACATATATATTTTTTTTTTGTTTTTTTTTCTTTTCCAAAAAAGCATATAAGCCAGAAAATCATATCAACTGGTGATGGAAACCTTAGCTGGAATATCACAGGTTTAAGGAAACCTGGAATGCTGAAGGACAGTTTGTTCTCTAGTAAAAATGATTCAAATCTCCATTATTCAGCTTTTTACTTGCGGCTGACATTGTCTCAAGTGTTTATGCATGTGTGTTTGTGAGTGTTTTCATCCTCATGAAGCTCAGTCTGTCCTTTTCTCTATTGAAAGTATTGAGTCCTGTGTGTTGAGAGAGAATTGAATGACGTGTCATCTGAAAGGACTGTCTAGCTCATCTCTGATATGCTTCAACCTGAAACGGTAGCTGTCACAGTTCACAACCCTACCACTAAGGCACAAGAGAAACAGACCTTGAAGCGGATATGGCCGACGCCAAGTTTCAATTCACTAGGACACACCGCACCCCCTTCCCTCAATGCCTGTAGTCTGGCTGCAAATCCATTTCTGCTTTGATTGCTTTCTTTTCTTTCCTTGAGATAGAGAGAGCAGGCACACACGTCTGACCACGACTTCACGTGGTACGGAGGGATGAAAGGCGTTAGCACAATGTGAACCCATAGTCGCTGTTGATTTGCCTGGATCTTACAGAGAAATGGCACATGTTTTGAGAGGGTAAAATAATGAATTTCCTTTCAAGAGCAAGCTATTGATGTCTCTATGGAGAAGAGAAATTCTTGGAACATGGTAGATTGAGGGACCTTGAGGATACAGTTGGACCCTATGAAATCCAAAATTTCCAGTGCATCGTACTGCAATCATAGGATCACTGTGGTACCATAATGAATCTGAGTTTTAGGGAAAGATATACATCCCGAATATGACCATTTCTCCCTTTTTGTGCATCCGTAAATCCTGAAGCTTACCTGATCTCCTGACGAAAACGTACCTGTGGGAACTTTTTCTGCTAGACGCGAATAAGTGCATATCACTGCAGTTTCCAACAGAAACTTCGAGCACTTGTAATCATTTTCGTACACAGTTATGATTACAGCCTTATGTGTTTCGCTTTCTGGACATAATAAGCTTGTTCTGTAGCTCAGCTGGCGCGGAACTGGACTTAGGAATTGTGGAATCCTTGGGTACGAATCCTGTGAAAAATATGAATCATGACGAAAGACTATCAGGTAGGTTTAGGTGTAGTTTAGATGGTACGTTATTTTAAAACATCACAGAGCGTTAGAGTTATAGTGCCACTTAATGAACATTTCGAGTCAGAACTGCAGTGACGTGTTCAAAACCAACGTCACATAAAAAGTAAAATGTAAAAAAATAAAAATAACACTCTTTTAGCGCCACTCAGTGGACATTTCACATCGAATATGTCACGGAAAATTTTGCATCTTGCAAAAAAGTTCCCACAGGTACGTTTTAGGCATGAGATCAGGTTCCCTGAAGCTCATGTTGACCAATATGCATTCGATACGTTCAGCTCCAGCCACAAGCCGGAACAGAAATCCAGTCAAAACTGTCAATCAAGAAAGGTGACCGGCGGTTCTCATGTGTCTCCTAACACAAAGTGATACTCGGAATGGCGGTGTCAAGATGTGTCTGTGTTTTGCAAGCTGATTTTTTGACACAATGCTTCATCTCCTTCACTCTTGGTGAAGAGAGAAGCTGTCATGCTTCAGCAGGCTGGATAATTATTTCTCTCTTATCCCCTGTGCCAGGCCCAATCTGAGCCCCCAATAACAGCCTGGGACCAAACCACGTCTTTCTCTCCCCCTGTCCATTTTGTTCTTTCTCTTTGCTCCAGAAGTATTGCAGAACCACTGGCAATGGATTAGCAGAAGGGGAAAAATAGCCTCTAGATTTGATAAGATTGTGCCAAATGAAGAGAGCCAAAAGACGGAGATATCAAAAAGGAAAAAGCATATTAAACTTTCTTATCGACAGCACTGGCTTTGCTGTCACTAAGCTTACACTTTGCCAAAATATTTGAATATTATTTTCATATCTCTATGACTATGCCAAGTTTGGGTGACTGATATGAGATGTGAAGCCCAGTCTGTTCAAATGGCACATTGGAGCATTTTGTCCATCAGAAGTGTTTCCCAGCTCTGATAACGTGCCTTTTTTCCTCAAAAGCATCTTGTGTATTCATGCTCTGACTGTTAAAACTATAAGGAAGCAATTTGCCTGATATCCATCTACACACCTACAGAAATGCCCTTTCGCTCCTCCTTTCAGATGGATGACTGCTGTCAGCCGCCCCTCTTCATTTGAAAATGTTGGGTTTTAACCTTTGACTTCTAGCTTATTGAAGTATTCCACATCAACTAAGAGAATTAAGGTGCGAAGGCATTTGAAAGCTAGTGTATGAAAGCCTGCGTTGCGCAGATAAACCAGAACAATGGTGCTAATAGGGTACGGCGAGACGAAGGTTTTCACTCTTTTAGCCGTTAACAAAAGACAGATGCACTTCCACAGATTGATTAGCACTGGTCAACAGAGTAGACCCCCCTTTCTCTGGGAGCACAGCTGCCAATGTGTGGTTGGATGATAATGCCAGCGCTCCCCGACTACATCACAGGCATCCTGGTGCTGATAGCGGCACAACGGTATTTCTAATGAGCACCGCATTAATGGAGATTTGCCTCCTTTTTTTTAAATCAAACGGCTTTTGTTTCATCTTGTTTTTGGGATTATTGTTCCAAGGCTTTAAATCACATCATAGAAATGATTGACCAGTGGGTGCAGTGTACAAGCTATTGGCACGAACCTGCTACCAACACCAGAGACGTCTCGTGTCGCAGAGAACGTTGCCTGAAACAAAAGATCCTCCAAAGCAAATAAAGATGAAAAGGCCTAATCAAAAGTAGGCTGCTTTCTTAAAAGTGAAAACCAACAGGGACAACATATTGATGCCGTTACTCACAGCTTTCTTAGAAGTCATGATACTAGAAAGAGCATGTGATACTAGACCCAATGGTGGCTAATGCAGACAAACAGCATCTCTGAGAGATGGTATACTTTGCCTAAGAGGGCTTTGATACTGTTTGCAGATACAGAGAATGCCACAAAATGGCATTCAAGATCCCATCCGTTGTTTTCTTTCCAGTATTGAAATACTTCCTCTACAGGACGTTTGGCTATAACATATCGAAGGACTTTAAAATATATATATATATATATAAATAGCCAATAGACTAATGAGCCAATAGACTAATTATGTTGCAGATGGCTTTGGAGGAAAAGCATTCTTATTTGTATCATTGTAATTCTCAGGAAGCATTGTTTCTTATGAAAGCCCATTTCTGCTATAGTATTATAAAAGAATTAAACCGGTAATTGCGACTTTTTATCTCACAATTCAGACATCTTTCTTGCAATTTAAAGTTTATATTTCTCAAAAAAAAAAAGTCTGGAATGTTAGATGAAATGCAATTGCAATGCAAAATGCAATTACGTTTTAATTTTTTTTTTTTTTAATTAAAGAAACTTTTAGGAGTACAGATGACTTATCAAAAAAGCGTTGAACCTCTTTACTGTGAAGCATCTTTTGTGCTGCTGTATTGTACCGCTTATTTTTATCGACCAGACATGTTTGAATGAATCAGAAGGGCATTAACTATCTTAATCAGTTATAAATTGATCTAGATTGAGCTTGCACTCAACAAAGAGTAGATGAATTGTATTACTGCAGCTATGAAAAGCAAGAGCTGATTTGTTGACTTGTTGACAAGTGGACAGCTGAAATTAGTAAAATAATATGCAAGACAGCTTCATGTTTAGCATATACACAAAAAGTTATTTTCAAGATCAATCTGTGGTCTGCTACTTTGTGTCAATACCTGTAGTGCATTCCGCCCTCTTTTTCATGTCGCTGTCATAAGCAAAGCCTGCTCTGCGTTGCATATGCTGTACTTCACCATTAATGCAATATGCTAGAAATTTGCTTCAGAATGTTCAAGCCTGGAGGTGCAGTCCAACATTCCAACAGCAAAACGAGTTTGTTTTGTGAAAAATAGGAAAACAAGATCCTGCACCTCTGACAGTTTCTATCGCATTTGTTCTTTTTCATTCTAAATCCCACTGGCAGTTTGAGCGAAGTGCACTATATTTTTTACGAAGCAGCATTTACTCATGTACGAGAAAGCATAAATCATGCCTACTGTATCATTAATATACATAGATGTCAATAGGAAACGCATGACTGGAAGAAATATGACTGTGCACAATAAAGGCCGGTTTGAAAAATGTGCTGCTGCTGAAGACACTGTTGTGTGGAGAATGAGGCTTTGTGCTGTTGCTCCTGGATCTGTGCTGCCCTCTAGTGTCAGTATAAGAAAACCTGAGGAGCAGAGCAACCCTAAAGCTGCTGGGAACAGCAAAGAGCTTATGTGACTCAAATGTGGCAGGAAATGACATCACAAATCATATTTGAATCAAATATTTTATCTTTATATATATATATATATATATATATATATATATATATATATATATATATATGTGTGTGTGTGTGTGTGTGTGTGTGTGTGTGTGTGTGTGTGTGTGTGTGTGTGTGTGTGTGTGTGTGTAATAACATTGTTCAGCTTAGATACTACTTTAATTTCCAGAATTTCAATAAAATATATTCCATTTAAATGTGACAGGAAATTACATAAAACCGTAGGAAAAATAATATATGTCGTAATTATTTACATTTTAATCATGCATAAAATGTGTTTTTATTCACATTAATTTTAATTGTCAATCACAAATTTCATCACTTTTTTTTTATATTTTAAAATGTTATCGTTACCTTGATTTTTCATTATTATTAATTATTCAGCTGTATTTCAGTCAGATATTTTAGGTGTATTGGGACCCAAAATTCTAAGGCCACCTTGAAATTCTGGGATTGAAAATCTAATCTAATAAATAGTTCATTTTAATAATTTCATTTTATTAATAATATAATACAATTGAATCAATTTTTCACTAATTTGATGTGATGAGAATATAATTTATAAATATATATATATATATATATATATATATATATATATATATATATATATATATATATATATATATACATTGAATACATTCTGAGCTAGTTTTAGTCTGTCACAAACTGTCAGAGTGATATGCTTCAGTGTGCATGTGGTTGTGTTTGTGACGATTTGCTTCTCAGTTTGAGCAGAGCTCTGAATTGAAAGGTCTGGGTCAAGTTTTACTCACTTTTGCCTGAGCTGTGACTGTGTCTCTGCTTATCATGCTTTTTCCTGTCTGTATCTTGTTGGAGTTGTGCATTAATGGGTAAACTGCAGTAGCTCAGAGGTTACCGTTGATGGGGAAGACACAGCAGATGTAGACATTCTGCAGTCATGGCAAATGCCTGCCAGTTCCAGCATCAGCATCTGGACATTACAGACAGTTTCCCTTTTCTGTCTCCATCCAGTCTGTCAGATCCACTAACAGACCCCACACTCATCTGCCGTGTGCTGTTTCAGGGTCACATGCTGGAAACTCTGGCATTGGGCGCCCTTTAGTCTGTCAGTTTTGGTGTGGATTTATTTATATCGCAAGTTGACAATGAAACACTAGCTGTCCGCGATATCTCAGGACGTAAAGATGTGGATATGCCATCTGGCAGCTCAGCCAGGTGGGGATGTACCTGTTGGTGGAGGTATTGTCTTGCCTGTCTGTGCATGGGTCTCGGCCTATATCTATTTCTGTCTCAGTCTTTTCACCTCTACTGTGTGTCAGCCTGTGGATTTATCTTTGATTCTTTTCCCCTTTTTAATGTAAAAATCTTATATGGATTTTCTTTTTCTCTCTGTGTGTGTCTGGGTGTGTCTCAGTCAGTAGTAAGTGCACTGTCTAGGGAGTCAGCCATTGTGATGGCTGTCAAGGTTGTTCCATTGCACTGAAACTGCCTAAAAATGTCCAGAATACACTATAAAATCTAGTGAGCGTCAACTACTCGCTATCTTTCTTTATTGAAAATGTTGTTTATGAAGGCATCAAAACCTAATTGTTTTTTATTTATGTATCATCATCAAATTTGTGTTTTTCGTTTTATTGTAATTAGATGTATTTTGTATATTTATAATATTATCATCACCAATAACAACCATAATAATAATAATAATAATAATAATTATTATTATTATTATCGTTTGCTATTAATTATTATTAATATTTAATAATACATATTATTGTTATTATTATTGTTATCTAGAATTAATAAAATAAATAGTTAAAATCAATTATTTCATTATGAACGTGTTTATCCTGCATTAAACTTAAATTTATTGTTGTTGTTGTTAATAAAATTAATAATAATAATAATAATAAACAGACATGTAAATTATAAAAAAAAGCACTTATGCCATTCTGAACAGTTTTTTTGACAAAACAAATAATTATTATTAAATGAGTAATTAAATGTGTAGAATAAATATTAAATAATGTTAAATAATTAATAATAATATGTAAAATAGATAAATAAAAAGCAATTATGCCATTTTAAACGGTCTATTCTGCATTAAACAAAAAAGTCAGTAAAATATTGTTGTTGTTGTTGTTGTTATAAACAAACTTAATAATGTCACCGTGCTTTTTAAATGGCTACAACAAAGATGCAATTACAAAGTACAAGCTACACGTAATGTGTGACCTCTTAATCATGTAAAAGATAATTGAGTTCTCAAAATCCCAGTGTTTAGAAAACCTTGCTAGTGTCTGAACTCATGCTCACACTACACATATTCACAAAACAGGGAGCTCTAGTTTCTAGCCGGTAAGGCGAGTAACAGCATTTGTAGGTGAAACTGCCAATATCTCTCTGATCCTCTGAATTCCTCTCTAAGCATGTAAACATCATTACCGTAGCCAGCAGTCACTGCCACAGATTAGCATAGATTATGAGTAAACATGCCAAATTATTCTGATCTGTTGACTTGCTAATTTGACAGAAATGATTTGACACAGAGTAATTTAAATTCTTACCTTGTAAGAGTAACACATTCATGAGCTGTTAACAATTCTGTGTGTGTATTCGTGTTTGCACATATTAATGTCCCTTTGATTGCTGCTATACATTTATGTAAATGATCATTGGATTGTGTGAAGTTTAATCTGCTTTTTTTTTCTTCCTTTTGAGGAATTATGGTCATCATATAGCATTGTACCGCGCTAGGCTCAAATATTTAGTTTCTCCTCAGGTGGGCTGCTCATTCCAGGACTTAAGCAACTCAAATCTCTTTTCTAGCCCCATGAAAGTTTTTAGCATGCTAATGCTAACAGTCTATTTGGCAGCTGGTCTTTTTTTCATGTGAGGTTCAGGGTTTTCTCCAGTCATTGAAAGCCTGAAAATATTAGAACTGTTATACAGTGTTATAAATAATAGACATTTTAATGACGTCCATCATGAATGTGAATGTTTCTAGCTATCCTCAACTCTAAAATGTTTAATTTTATTTGAAATTGATTGATTTTAATGGTCACACTTTATTTTAATGTCCAATTCTCACTATTAATAAACAATTAGCTACGACTTTTGCCTCAATAAACTAATAATAGTAGTAAGGTAGTTGTTAAGTTTAGGTATTGGGAAGGATTAGGGATGTATAATATGGTCGTGCAGAATATAAGCTTTATAATTACTAATTAACAACCAATATGTTTATTAATAGGCATGCTAATAAACAACTAGTTAATAGTGAGAATTGTTCCCTTACTAAAGTGTTACCACTTTAATAATTAAAAAGAAAAAACATTTGCTGGTTAAAATGTGTGAGAACCCTGAAGGTTTTGTTTTCTTGCCTTTTTATCTTCTTAAAGATGCATGTAATGCAGTGTCATGTTTTATCTAAATAAAGCTTTTTTCACCCAGTTTTTCTTCTTTTTCTGCATTCAGGTAGAGGCCATCTTGGTAAACATCTTTGGGGGGATTGTTAACTGTGCCATCATTGCTAACGGCATCACCAAGGCCTGCAGAGAACTGGAGCTCAAGGTTCCCCTGGTGGTCAGGCTCGAAGGTGGGTGTGGCCAAATAATATCAATTAAATCAAAATACGCAATTTCTGAATCAAAGTTTGTAGTTTAATTTTGGCACCGATAGCCTTGTGGACAGAGCACTGACATACAGTGCTGTTACGCTGTGGGCGTCCCGAGTTCGAATCCCAACTTCAGGACCTTTCCCCCTCTCTCTCCCCGACTTTGCTGCTCTGTCCAATCATAATAAAGGTGAAAATGCCAGTTTAACTTCTAATTTTTAAAATGTGTTCTGTATAACATTTACCTGTAAGCAACCCTGTGTCTGTCAAGTGTAGAGATTGTTGGTGTTGGTTAGCAAGCGTGTCACGCTGCAGCATTTGTTTGGAGGCATTGAGAGGAGCAGAGGGGCCAGGCGTTGATTGCGGGACCTCTCACCTGTGAATGCTAACGCTATGTGCTCGTGTGACACTGGGCCTCAGCCTGCTCCCATCTGGCCATTAGGATAATTGGCAGAAAACAGCTGAGTCGTTTTGCCCGGAGAGAGACATATACTCCACTCCATTAGTTTTCTGCCCCTCGTTTGTCCATGCAGTACCCTGTCCTTCTGAGGACAGCCTTAATATAGGACAAGAGCAGCATGAAGATATTTTGCACAATTAAATGCGCACCATATTTTCTGATAATATTTGCACTTTCTGGGGAAATGTACATGTGGGCCAATATGTTGGCAATGAGCCAAATACTTTCGTACATCATTGAATACAGTTTAAATGGTTAAGGGATAGTTCACCTAAAAATTATCATTCTGTCAAAATTTACCCTCATTCTCATGTAGTTCCAAATGTTTAAGTCCTTCGTTCATCTTTAGAACACAAATTAAGATACTTTTGATGAAATCCAAGAGCTTTCTGACCCTGCACAGACAGCAACGCAACTACAAAGCTTGCAAACAAGCCACAGAGCATCCGGGTTCTACTACATCAGAACGCCAGCTCCGGTGTCATGGTACTCTCGTGAATGTCCGTCGAAGTCTGTAACGGAAAAGAAGAATTGCTGAATAAATTTGTTATTTCCACACAGTATTCTCGTAGCTTCATAAAATTAAGGTTGAACCACTGATGTCACATTGACTATTTTAACGATGTCCTTACTGCCTTTCTGGGTCTTGAACATGTCAGTTGCATTGCTGCCTATGCAGGGTCAGAAAACTCTCGGATTTCATCAAAATTTCTTAATTTGTGTTCCGGCGATGAACAATGAATGTCTTATTGGTTTGGAACTACACGAGGGTGAGTAATTAACAAAAGAATTTTCATTTTTGGGTGAACTATTCCTTTAATAATGTTCATTCACTTAAAAAATTGGAATGCATTTAAATATAGATATTAAAAATAATTCAGTAATTTTTATTTTGAACTAGCCCTGTAAATTAAATGGCTAAAAGCCTTTATATCATACATAGTACAAAAGTAATTACTGACACACCATTTTCACAAAGCATTTTCCATCCAAATGAAAATGCCTTGAAGCAATAGTGGCTCAGATTCGCCTGCCCTCTCTGGAAAAGTGAATTAGACACAGTGGCCTGAAAGCCCTCAGTAATGGGTGTAAGAGGCAGCATGCTGCTTACAGATCGATCGTCTATTCTGTCTCTCTGTCTGTGGCTGATCATGTCTGACAGATCGCTATAAGATGGTTCCCAGCTTAGAGTTTAGTTGTATTAGCTGCCTATTGATTCAGGCCCATTTCTTACCCCAGCCTCTCCGTAAGTTCCACCTTTCCAAGAAAGACTTGAGATGCATGAGTGTGTGCGTGTGTATGGACCTATACTCTCTTCTTCCAGCTTTTTCACAATCAGCTCCTTCATGTAGATACCTAAGAATGTCAAAAACACATAAAGAACATCCTGTTTGGGTATACTGTAAGATTTTATTCTTCAACATGCTGGATCAGTGGGACAAAAAGTACAAAAGAGTTGTTCACTCAAAAACACTGGGTCAATTTAAATCTAAAAATTCATGTATTTTAATGAATATTGGTATTCTTTTTGTCGTCTTTTTTTTAAATAGTTGGGCTATACATGTCATTTAGCTGCATAAAGATATATTGAAATTGTAATCAGACATGAGATATATAAAAAAAAAAAAAAAATTTAATTGTGTAAATTGGCTTGATTGTGCCAAAAATATCATAAAATTACTGTTGCGGGGAAAACTTGTAAAATTATGATTTCTATATTACACTATCCTAAAATAATGTGTCATATTCATTTCATTCAAAAAATAAATATAAATTTATTTCAGTATTAATTTAAATATGGTAAAATGTGTTAAATGGAGCTGCAAGTACTAGATCAATTGGGTACTAGATGTTCCAAAACACTATTTTGGTTACCAGCAATAGTATTCTGTACTCTGAGTTGTGAAGTGTATATGACTAGAAAGAGGACAAAAATATATATATTTAGAGGGCCCCATACCAATCATGCCAGAGCAGATGCATTTAGTCTACACAATATTGTGTATTTTAGTAGATATTTATGTAGATTGCTGTTCAAACGTTTTTGATAAGAATGGCAAAAATGTCAATTTAATTTTTTATATACATTTATGTATTTATTGTGTTTTTTTTTTTTATTTGTTTTGTTTTTGTTTTTTTTTGAAAGCTGCATTTATTTGATTAAAACACAGTAGAACAGTAATATTGTAAAATATTATTACAGTTTAACTGCTATTTGAATTTTTTTTTATGTAATTTATTTCCTGTGATATCAAAGCTGAATTTTCAGCATCATAACTCCAGTCTGCAGTGTCATGTGATCCTCCAGAAATTTGATGCTCAAGAAACATCTCTTCTTATTATCAATGTTGAAAACATTTGCTCTGCTTGATTTGCCTGACCCCATACTTTTGAATGGTTGTGCCAAGATAATGCTCCAAAATGATAACTCACAAGTCAGTTTTCTGATAGAACTCCTTTCGAAACATCTAATTATTATTATCTGTGCATACTTATTCATAATCATATCCTGTCAGTTCCGTAATGAGTATGCATGTTTAAACATTAGATACTCTAAAGTAAGCTTTATTCTGAGACATAGGCCAATTCATACTGAATCGTTCTGCTTGGTTTTGGTGTTAAGTTGGTCTCTAGCAGCACCTGGTGGCAGTGAATGAGTACAGACCTGCGTGCCTGTCAGCTCTTAGATGCTGAGATCAATATATGTGTGAGATATTACCACTTACATAACACATGAAGAGATTTGACTCATACAGGGCCATCTAAGAGCCTCCTTTCAGAGCAGTCCAAAAATCTCTTTAAGTGTTTGTATATATATGAGTATTTTTCATGGCTTTTGTTGCAGTTTGCTCTCGTTGCCCTCAGACGACTCGGCATTGTCAAGCAGCAGCGGACGGTGGATATTCTATACTCCCAGCACACGGCCCTGCTCGCCCCTTGTCCTCTGCTAATGAAATTATACAATTGATTGTTTTGTGCTGCCAAATGTGGGAGACGTGTTAGAAATGAGTTATTGTGCGAGCGGACAAAAGCGCTGAAATATCAGTAGTTAAGTGGTGCTGGTAATTGAATTCCTCGTGAAACTGCTATTGATTAGAACATCCTCTCTCCTGAGAGCACGAGTATTATCATAATTACACTGCTGGACAACAACAACACACACATACACACACGTGTATACAGATACTTGTACGTTGGCATAGAGATATTTAGAGTTATATGTAAGTATGTTGCCTAAATGTATATAAGTCAGATATACCGTGCAGACACATTAAAATACATATTTTGCACTTGTAGAATTGCAGCTTTAATCTGATAATGTTCAGATTTATATGCAGGCCAATTTGCAGGATAATGCATTCAGGTAAACACTTTTATTTTCTGCCGCATGGGTCATAAAAAGATGAGGATTTGGAGCCGTGGCTTAGTAGCTTGCATGGTGCTGAGGTGCTCATGTGGGCGATGCAAGTTCAAGCCTGACTCACATCATGTTCTGATCTCATTCACCTTTTCTTTATTTCTTTTACTCTCTAAAATAAAGACTGTATAATGTAAATTTAAATGTATAAAAAAAAATTCTTTTAAAAAATGTATGATAGTTAATGATTAAATTAGTCTCAATAACTTAATAAAACAAAAAAAGTTTATGATAATAATATTAAAAGAGTAAAAATGTAATACTATCATATAAGCTTATGAAATTAAATAATACATTATTAGATAAAATATATAATTGTTAAATAAAAATTAATATTTAAATAAGTATTAAGATTAAAAAAATTAAAGTAAAAAAAAAAAAAAAAAAAAAAAAAAACAGAAATCCATCTTTTTAATAGGCTTGTTTTTGGCACATTTTCTGTGAGTGAGAGATCCACATTCACCTGTGAAATCAGCACGTCTGTCATCCACAGCTGCTCACCTCTACTCAGCAGAGTCACACACATCTCACGTGTCTGTTATTCTTTCACTTACATTTCACAACTTCCATTCCCTCTACTTCTTGCCGCCCTGCCTTTTCTTCTCAATCTGTCTTCGTCCTTTTGACCCCTGTGGAGTAGTTTTCTGATTTGTTTTATTGTGTTGGCCTCGGGCCCTGGCCCTGTGTCAGGGGGCCAGAGTTCAGTGACATTCAGAGTCACTGTGTTACAGCAAGGCCGCCCAAGCAAAATAATACAGTGCGTGCTCAGTCGGGACGCCTGCAGCTGGCACCAACACGTCCCCCCCCGGCCTGTGAGTGCAGCACTCGTGTTTTCAGCCAATGGAACGAACAACCCCATTGCCATTCAGCCAATGGAACATTTCCTGTCCTTTTCAGCCAATGGAGCGATCCCAAAGCATTTTCAACACTACTGCTCCTTCAAACCAGCAGAGACACACTCCCCAAACTCTGTCCTGCCACTCACAGCATTTTGAAAAAGCAGTGACTTTTTCTGATTTTTTTTACTCTAGCCAGATTTCTTTCCTAGGCCTTTTTGTAAGGATGTATACTGATAAGCATTATTAAATTATGCTTAAAACGATAGTTCACCCAAAAATGAAAATTCTGTCATTAAATACTCACCCTCATGTCATTCCAAACCCATAAGACCTTTGTTCATATTTGGAACACAAATTAAGATATTTTTGATGGAATCTGAGAGCTCTCTGACTCTCCATAGACAGCAATGATGTCACCACGATCAACGCACAGAAGCGGAGCAAGGACCCGGTAAAACAGTCCATGTGACATCAGGGGTTATATAATATTAGTTATACTTTTGTGTGATGATATTGATCTAAACTTGTTTTTTGTTGTAGATTTAACTTTTTTATTATTTATTTGTATTTTATATATATATATAAGACCTAAACAGACCTATTTTTATCTGCAAATATTATTTTAAAATATGAAGAGTTCATTTGCAAGAACAGATAACGTCTCAGTTACGTATGTTACCCTCATTCCCTTTCAGTCGGTCACGTTCGACGTTACGTCAGTCACTGACGAATTGGGATCACTGACGTAATGTTGAACGTGACCGACTGAAAGGTAACTCCGATGTTAAAAATTTTCAAAAATCATGTTTTTTCATTGTGCATTCCAATTAATCTCAGTCAAACAGCATTATTTCTGCATCATATTCTGCATTATTACTGCATTATATCAATTTTTTTTTTTTTTATGTTACGGATGATATTATGGACCTAAACAAGAAATACAGACAAAACATCTCTGTTTTTATTCGCAAATATTATTTTATAATCTGCGGGTCTAAACAACCAAATTATTTTAATGATAGGTTTGGTATTATATTATGCTATTCTATTCTGTTATATTATTTATATTATATTAATTTTGTTATTTTTTTTATTTATATAATAATATTTATATTTTGAATTTATGAAGGTGATTTTTTTAAAGCTAAACTTAGTTTTTCTAAAAACAATATCTCTCTCACACACATACACACAGTTTTTATTTGTTAATATTATTTCATATAGTGTGTATAAGCAGCTGATTTTAAATTTGGTATTATAAAAATTATTTAAATTTGTCTTTGGATTGGATAAAAATTATTAGGCATAAATAATTATTTAATTTACTACTATTATTTGTAAACCTGCGATGAACATCAAATAATTGTTAAATATCCAACAGTGGACATTATAATTTTAACACATGCCAATAAAAAATAGCCAGTAGAGTATATCTTGCATCCCTGGTATCTGTGTCAGAATAAAAGTGAAGGCTTATAAACTCCCATTAACCAAAGTGTCTTTGCTATTGTTTTATGTGTTGATGTTTAGGAACCAATGTTCAGGAGGCAAAGCGTATCCTGTCTGAGAGCGGGCTGCCCATCACCTCTGCCACCGACCTCGATGATGCCGCCAAGAAGGCTGTTGCCGCCATTGCCAAGAATTGAATGCATATATGCATACACACCATTATTACAGTATACACAAACCAACAGACCTGTGGCCAGAATCACCGTGACATAAACAAACAGAGCCTTACACACTTCATTCACACACACATGCCTTTCTCATCTGCCTGCTGAACCACAGCTACACACAAGTACCAGCCTGCTAGAGTCACTGGGCATCTTGTCCAATTTTTCCAGGGACAACACTGTATTTGAGAGCTTCTTCCCAAGCCCCAACTTCTCAAAGGGTCTCAAATGTGTGGCAGTCTTGGGAAACTTGACTTTGCCTGGAGTTAACCTTTTTGTTGTCTGAAAGCAGCCATTTCCATAGCTCAATCAATAACTCTGTTATTTTCATTGCCTTACTCTAAGCCTTTTTATGGAACGCTTCCTTTATTGATCATAAGTATGAATTTATATTTTCAAATTAAACTTAAATAGTTAATTGCATTCCATATTAATCCCAATAGCAAATCTTTATCGCCTTAAGTAAACCATGAAATATTAGTGTCATATGGTGGAAAAGCCTCGTTTTTATATGATTAAACTGTGAAATACATCCCAAATCTGATATTGATTTCTTAATCTCCATATGATATCACCGTCCCAGTCCAAATTAAGCTTTATTTTGTTTAGAAGAGTGAGATGACTTTTTTTTTATGGGTATAAAATTTAAAACTAGAGAATAAGCATTGTTTGTCTTCAATATTTCTGCCTTAATGAAAATGTGTCATTGAACAGTCAATTCAATATTGAAAAAGTTTCCCTATTACATGTTTTTTTTTATGAATATTCACTTGCATTCAGTTTATTCTTTTCAAATAGTCATAAAGTGGTATAGTTTTTATACTGTGCCTGTCATGAAGATCTTTTAAAAGTCCACAATAAATGTGATTAGCTTTTGTAATCTTAAATGTATTTTCAAAGTTAATGTCTATTTAAAAATGAGTCAACAATGTTGAAAATAAAACTTAAAAATGACTTTTTTTCTCTCTCTTTACTTCAGCTTTTTGCTTTATTTATTTTTATTTTTTGATTGAACATCACAATTATTCCAGTACCATAAGAAAAATGTGTTTTTAAATGACTAGTGATAATTACAGCATTAGTCTGTGTGTGTGAGTGTGTGTTCACAGGCGTTTTCTGAAATCCATCCCTGTCAGCGGGTTGGAACATTTAATGGATTATCTGTCAGGCGATCCGAGAGGACACCCGGACCGGATCAAGTGCCTCGAGCAACAGCCCTCTGTCTCACTTTCTCCTTGTCTTCTTGCACTTTTTCATTCTGCCTTACCTCACTTCTCACTCTTCAGCCTCGCAGTCAAATGAATCTGCAACGAGAATCCCAAATTCAGCCTGCAAAGTGTTGATTTTTAACCAAGCGATGCCATGGCGTGCCGCACGTATCCACCAAGTTACATGTGAAGGTGAAATGCGGATGGGTGTAAATCGAGGAGATGGTTCAATAATTGCCTATTTCAAGCTCTTCCTTCACCGTGTCAGATACAAGTGTGTTGATGGATTAGACTCTGGAGTTGGAATCTTTTTAGAATATGCTCTTGTGGCGTCATTGTATAATTCAGAGGTCACCAAATGCGTGTGTCGGAGAGAGTAAATGTAATGACCGAAATTAGCGCCGCTTTCTTGTATAAATATAGATGAGCTGAAAATCCTTAAGATGATGCTGACCGAGTCCGCTAGCTGTCATATAGTGGTTTCGAAAGCTAGTCGGTATCCTGTTCTTATTACGTAAACTGCATTTTAAAAAGCTATCTTCTTTTATACACCCTTGTAATTGTTCACTTAGACTTTTGAAAGAATTACAGTCACTTTTTTTCCTCTCAGAACGGATGTCAAAACGGTAATTGCCACTTTGGGAATCTGTCTTTTGAGTTTAGCGTGAAACTGAAAAGCACAATTTTCTCCCTCGACAGTAAGGTCAAGTCATCCGTTCAGAAATATTGGTTATTTATTGTGTCGTTTAGTGGTAACCGCCACAAATTTATTAGTTCATAAACCAACAATGTGCTTGTAGATGGCGTGTCGCTATTGTATTTGGGTTGTCAGATGCTTGGGCTATTCACTCATTATGTGCTGCCAGTTCAGTACGTTATGGTGGGAGTCTAAAATGGACATCTAGAGCTCTTCTGTGTGAGTTTAATACCGTTCAGTAGTTCTCAAGGTCAGGTGGAAGTTTCCTGAAAACTTGCCTGAGAAATAAGTCTGCCTGTTTCCTGACCTCTCGCTGTCCTTGAGCTTTAAAGGATTGCCTTCTGTCACTGTAAAACTTCACAAAGAGGCTCGTTTCGTGGAGTCTGCGTGGCATTATTGCGGCGAGCCATAAAAGACAACGATGGATATGTTTTACAACAAAGCTGAAGGGAAAATGTTGGCCGAAAGCGCTCTCAGGTGGTTGATTTTGTTATCTAGTCAGTGCTTTATATTCAGGTCTCATGGTTTGGCCATATAGCACAGATGGGCAGAGAAATCCATTTCCCTCTTATAGAATTGCAGCCTGGGATTCTGTAATTGCCACACTTTTAAGATCGATTTAAATTACTCTCTTTGTCTCCTTAACAAGGAGTTGAGTTTAAAGGCAGAGGATGAAAAAGAAGGATAAAGTTAGAAAACCTAAACGCTTGATTCCTTTTTTGTTATCGTTTTCAGTTGTTGTAGTTTTATAAACTTTTTCTGCCTGGAATGATAGACCTGACAGTCTTGAATTCTATTCCAATCATTTTAATTGTTGCAATTAATGCAATTATTTATCTTATTTGCTCATCATCTGTGTGACTTAATTATGCTGTCCTCCTGTCAAAACTTTCACATTATGTATATTATTTTATGTAGAATATTAGGTGGAGAGAACTTGGATAAAAGAAAACACCCATATTGTCTTTATGTATAGTGCATGCTCCGTGAGTAAATAGCTTTCCATCTCCTATAGCCTAATGAATATATATAATATGTTGCTGGAAAGTAATAATATATTAATATAATAATATTTTATATTCATTCATTATTAATTAGTCTGTTTGTTCATTATATAAAATATAGTTAATGTTAATTAATTAATGAATATAATATATGGTTTATAATAATATTGGCATTTTATGTTATTATTTATATTTTTTATAATTAAGAAATTAATATGATGAATAGTTATAGTATGTTGTTTATTAAATTCATTATAAAATTATTGTATAAAATTAATATGGTGATTATAATTTATTCAAAATAGAAGCCCTAGTGTGTGGCATTGCCCAGATTTTAAAAGTAATTTCCGATCTATGCTTCCAAGCCTAGTGTGACCATATATAAACCACAACATAAAGACATTCTTGTGCCATATCCAAACTGTAAAGAAAAAAAAATAAGGGTCACTTTGATGCTATATTCAACTTATTATGGATGCTTTTGTCAGGTTACCCAAGGCTAAACTTTCAGAGAAGTACCTCGAGGCATGACTTACATCTCCTGTCCGTGTCTTACTGAGTTAGAGTCAGTCTTTTCAGCTACTCTTGCTCTTACAGTTTCATGATTGTGGTTTTTCTGTATCCTCATTTATATTGTAAAACTACCAATCGGTCTTCTCTCCTTTCTCATTCTCTCATTTTATTCGCTCCCCTTTGCCAGCTGGGGCTGTATATTATCCCCCTTTGTTAACGGGCGCTTAATGGCCCTTTATTAATTAAACGAGGATGCAACAAAGGTGCTGACTGAATACACTGCTGGCAGTCAAGCGTGCCGTCTTTTCAAATATTTGTTAGTTTCTTTTTGTTTGACAAACTTTCTTCTGCTGCAAACTTTTGACAGTGATTTGTATGTGTATTTGTGAGTGCTTCTCTGATCCAATTAACTACAAAGAGGTATCCAGAGAGACAGCTTCAATAAAGAGGAAATCAACTGATGGCTGACACTAATTAAAAGCTCATTTCATGTGACCTCTGAAAAAGCCTCTCTAATTAAAACAGAAGTGAAAGCAGGAGCGTTTAGTTTAAAACGGCCCGATAATGAGATGTTGTAGCGTCCTGGTGGAGTTTAGAGCAGGTGTGAGGATGACATGAACACACACACAACATAAAAACACAGTGGAAAAACAGCCGACATGCTACTGATGCATTCAGAACAAAATTCAGTGGTTTAAACAATTTAATCAAACTGTTAAAGTCTGTTATGATGATCTGCTCACTATTTGTTAAATTGAAATATTTTGGGTTAAAACATAACATTTTGTTAAAATGAGGTTGCTATAATAACTTATGAACTCTATCCATTAGCAGTGAGGATCATTTCAGTTCTGATTTATAGACTAAATCCAGTGTTTCAGATGACCAGCTTGGTGAAACAACTCAAGGTAAGTACTGTGCTTTATTCCTGTTTACATGTTCATGTGTCATATTCAGTCTGTGTCACATGGGAAGAAAAAGACAGAATTGGGTTTAATGTAGCCTAAATGCGGCCTTTATGTCAAGACAATTTTTTATATAACTCTGACTGGATTTGTCTGAAAGAAGGAGGTCATATACACCTTGGATGACTCGAGGGTGAGTAAAACACAGTCCAATTAAAATTTTTGAGAGAACTAACCCTTTAACTTGCACTGTTTCACTGTTTGTATCACTCAGCTTGCAGTAATTCTCACAGCAAGTGTCATGGCGGATACCTAAATCCACTAAAATTTCTAAAATAATACTGATTTTTTAGGCGAGAATTAAAAAAAAAAAAGAACTGCAATAAAAATGCATACAAACTATTTACTAACGCAGTTCTCAACTGGTTTGGCCATGGGACCCATCAAGTCGCAAGACACTGAGTTAGTCGCGGAGTGTACAGTCAAAGAAACAACATCAGCACAAAAAAAGGTATATTTAAATGTTGCAAGACTTTTATTTTAAAAGACCTGCAATAAAGCTGTTAACATTTTGTCAAATGCAGTTAATTAAAGAGTGCCTGAGAAAAACGCGCTGTCCCAATTCGGTATATGCGGTCAGATGAGATGTTGTCGATTATTCTATCATTATTTTCATAACTTGTTACAAAAAAAACTCTCACCTCAGAAAAATGAAACAGAATAGAAAAATAATAGAGCAAGTTAGTGTTTAGAGGCCTTTTTTGCTTTTGTTAATTGGCACGATTCGCTTGCATACTGTAAGTGTTTTTGTATTTATGTTGTTATTATTATAAGAACTTGCTAACTGGCTCAAGGACTCCTCTCTGTGCCAATCACAACAGGCTTGGCCAGCTGACCAATCAGAGCAGAGTAGGCTTATGGAAGGGAGGTGTTTGCTCCAAACTTGCTGGGAACGAGTAATTTCTAAATCATTGGCAAATGACTCTGATATTAAATGTATATTCTGAGAAAATTACAATGTTTTCTGACCTCAGATGCATTTAAACCTGTTGTAGGGGACTCCAACACAATATTAGGACACTTTAAAATACCATATGACCTGCTCTTTAGGGGGGGTTTCTTAAGTAGTGGGGTTGTACGAGCCTATCTAAATGTTGAGGGAAAAACACCAGTTTGAAGGCATGTCTTGATGTGAGTGAGTGAAGGTACAACTGCAGGAGAAATGGCTTGAAGGAGATGAGATGGAATAGGATCAAGCGGACAAGTAGTAGGATGATTAGAAAGGATGAGTCTGAAGACTTCTGCCTCAGAGAGTAAAGAGAAGGATGTGAACAAGTGTATGTTTGCTGGTAAGATGTGCTTGACAGATCGTGGTGTGGAAAATTGTGCACTGATGGTTTTAATTTTATTAATGGAGAACGTGGCAAAGTCATCAGCTGTTAGAATTGATGAAGGAGGGGGAGGAGGAGGACAAAGGAGTGAGGAAAATGTTATAAAGAGCATGCAAGAGTTAGACGAATTGTTAATTTTGTTGTGATAGTATGTCCTTTTAGCAGTGGAGACATTAGCAGAGAAAGGTCAGAAGGATATTTTGATTTGCGCCACACCCTTTCAGCAGCCCTGAGATTAGAACGATGTTCATAACCCAAAAATACCATGTTATTTTCATTTTTGTGATATTTTTATATGTTTAAATGACTTTGGTGGCTCATACAAACTTTATTGTATTAACAAAAACTTGTTTGGGACTGTTAAATTTATAGCCTTGCCTTACAGGCTGTTTATTCATCAGTATTAATCATATTCTTACAATTTATGTGTTTGTTAAATAAAGGGGGACAGTACTTGTGTAAACAATTTTTGTGAAATAAATTAGCTTTTTTAAACACACACACATAGGCCTAAATATCAATTTCAACACATAATATTTTATAGTTATTAATATTTTTATTGTATAGCTATTTAATAATAATAAGTATTTCTTACTCTGGAACTACTGTTTAAATTTAAATACATTTTCTATGTATTGTAATTGTTTTTTGCTATAATCAATCTTTTTTTTTTTTTTTTTTTTTTGCAGATTGTACAATTCCAAATTGAATTCTATATGTGGTGCATAAACCCAGATGTCACAAACACATTCAGGTGGAATCAAAGGACAGAGGTGACTTTCTCTATTTCCCCACAGTTTCTTTAATCTCCTCCTCCCTGCCCTTCTGCTCAAGGTGAATATATAAAGCTTGTGCATGTCAAATGTTGTTGGGATAAAATAACTCTGAGCGTGTGGCACAGCGTAGCGAGTTGTGTTGGTTGCGAACGGAGGAAGAGTGGGCTGTCAGCAGTGGTTTGGGCCGTCTGATGAAGCAGGTCTGTAATGAGCTGATGAAGGCTACATATACAGCTCGGCACCACTCCGCAAATTCTAAAGGTGATGAGGGCTGGCATCCTCACCCGTGATGAGAACTCCCTGCTGCTTTGCACTTTGATGTGTTTGTATGTGCGGTGAAGAGAAGGAGCGCATTTGTGAATTTGTTTGTTTTGTTTAGTCTAGAGGGTTTACACTAATAGAATGAATGTTGTTTTAAGCTACTCACACTGTTGCTAGCACCTGGTGCACACTAGAACAATGCATTGGGCAATAGTCACATCACTCCAGCTTTATCCTGTGATGAGGCATGCTTTTTGAACAAAGGAAAACAACTACAGACAAATGTAAAGAACTTTGCTTTGCAAATATTCTTTGCTGCAGTATTTTAAGGCAGCTAACTTTCTGCAATAAAAATAATAAACATTTAATGACACTATTTTATTTTTTTTTATTCGTTGATGCGTGCTTACATGAACTGTCTATGGGCAATACCTTTTAACAGCATTTGTTGATCTTTGTTGATGTACGTTAAGAAAAAATAAAATTGTTCATCATTTGTTTGTAATTTAATTAATGTTAACTAAAGTTAACAAATGAAATCTTATCGTAATGTAATACCCATTTTTATAACGCTGCCTTTTTACAACCAAGTTTACAGGTAACCAGGTATTTTTTCTGTGTAATAATAATAATAATAATTATTATTATTATAAATAAATTATGCATAATAAAAAAATAAACCAATAAAACAGAATCTTAAGAAAATATATATGCAGATACTGGAAAACAAACAAACAAATACATACATAAATGTTTTCATAATAACTGTTGCCAAGATGGCTGTAATAGGTAATGTTACAATAGGTAATAGGTAAAAGTACATTCAAATGTAAAGTACATTCAAAACATCAGGCATAGATTTAAAACAAGACAATTTGTTTCTTTTCTAATTTTCACTTATGTGAATTTGTAAAAAAAAAAAAAAAAAAAAAAAAAGAAGAAGAAGAAAGAAACAGAAGCAGATTCAAAAGTGCTCTCAGAATCTCAAAAGTGGACTTTGAGATTACATTGCCATTGAATCTGGACTTGAACTTACATTTAGAGTGCTGTCCTTATAATAAAGTATATGAAGTGCCTCGAGAACTCTAACAGAAACTTCCCATTGAAAACTTTCCCACTGTAATCCAACACCTGTCTCAAACAGGTGTCTGATCCATGGCCCCCAGACAGATCTCACAGCAGCCGTTTCCTCTAAATGTTCTCATTACTTACATCCACTAGATATTTCAGACACTTCCAGTTGTAAAATTCTCCATTACACGGGTCAAGCAGGGGCAATGAGAGATGAATAACTGTCTGATCATCTCAAAAGGCTCCACTAGAATATTTCCCTCCTGCTAAAATATCTGTCATCACTTTGATTGTGTTTTAGAGGAGACGTATTCACAGGGACGAGTTTGGCTTCTTCATTTTCAATTTTTTTAAGAGCCCTGTTTTTATTTTTTTCACTGTATGAGGGGGATGAGACTTCTGCCTCTGCACATTCATTCAGCAGTCCATTGCAAAAATGAGAAGAGAGCGCAAATGAAAACCTGAAAGAAGAAAAATGAAGGGGGAAGAAAACACTCAGGTCAGTATCTCATCTCGCAAAGATTAAAAACTCATCTCTCAGACCGGTGCGGCGTTATATAGGCTGATTTGCGAAGCTCTCCATGCAAATTGCGAGGTGATTAGTTGTCGTGTTTGGATGGTGGAACAGCGGAGGGTTAGGACACTTCGTCCCCCCTGTCCAATTACAGCTGCCTGTAGCACAGGATGACGCCCTGTCTGCACGCCCATGTCATTAAGAGGAAAGTGGAAAGCCCTTCCTCGCATACAGGCTCTAATGCGAGTGGAGGAATTACACGACTGTTGTCTCTGTGCGCATGCCATCCTCTTTCACTCAAGATTTAATGAAGAGTAAAGCAGGATACACATCCACTCACTAGCCACTGGATACACATTCATTATAATTCCTCAACAAAAGCTTAAGGGATATACTGTACTTACTTACAACAATAAGCTTAGTGTACATATATAATGACAGTAATTTAGCAAACTTTATAGTTCACCACAAAACTAACTCACTGTGGCTTTTTAAACTTATATGAATTTTTTACTTATATGAAGCACAAAAGGAGATGTTTAGCAGCGTTTTTTGTGGATTTTTTGTGAATTATAACATAAAACGTTTTTATATGGCTTCAGAAAATTGTAATATAGAATATGGACTTCTTTTACCATGTATTCATGGTGACCATCCACTTTTTCTGAACGATAAAGAAAAGTGTGAATATTTACAAAACTTAGTCGTTTTAATTAAGATCAAACATGAAGGTGACAAATTTTTAATTGATGGACTTTTAAATGCTTTTAAAATGCTTTTAAATGCTTTGATAACATGAAAAAAAAATCTTGTTTCAGACAGTTTTAAATCTCTATATTGGTTTAAAAACATTTCAACAGAAAATGTCATTTTAATTATTTTACTTAATGCTGGATAATCAATCAACAGTGTGTTGGTTGCTGTTTAGAGAAGGTCAGTCTTGTTGACGAGCACAGTTGGTTTCCTGTCTGACAGTCCTCAGTAAGCAGATCCATATCACATTATGCTGATGATGTGCTCTTACATATGAAAAATTCAGGAATCTGTCTGCGTATACCACAAATTTATACTTCCCTGCCAATATCACTGTTTTGCTGAATAAACATAATCACAGTTTATGTACAAGCAGAGGGTCAGTTAGATGTTTAGCAAACATTTTGTCATATCATTATACATTCTTAGAAAAGAGGCACTTTTTTATGCAGTATTTCATTTTCTTAAACATGGCCTTTAAGAAGTGCTTGAATAGACACTGCTTGATTGTGAATGTTCATTGCAGCTTTTGATGTAGCACCACCCACCGAAGTAAGCAATTTCTATGGAGTGCTGCAATGATGACTTATTTTTGTAAGCCAACCCGGAAATTAGTTTCACCCTGGTTCCTCTAAAAAGAAAAAAGGGCTTTTGGATTATTGCAGAAAACAAGCTCTGTGACCAACAAAAATGCATTGTCGTGGGCAGGGCCTTAGCACTGTGATGTCATATTGCTTTGAGCATCAAAACAGCATGCCTAGTGAGACTGATTTGGTTTAATGGGGAGGAGTGGGTGGATTTTTATCATTGTAGGGTGGTTTTGTTCACACACTGCCAGCACACATTTATGTTCAAACACAATGTAAAAGTGGATTTTTGGATAATGGGTGCCCTTTAAGTTGAAAACATTTTCCCTGAAAGATTGAGTTATAATAGTTTGCAAAAGCATGATTATGAACACAACAAAACTGTGAAAGTGGACTAGTGAGTATATTTTTGGCATGATGTTTAATGTCCCATACTACCTCTGTAGTCCCACTGAGCTACTTGATAGTCTCTGAAAGGGAAGTAAAAGCTTAAAAAAAAATGACTTCAGGACAACAGAACCAGGTTTCAGTGTACAAAAATGCAACATCCCAGCATACATCTGTTGATCAATCCTGCAAATTGCAATTACAGTAATGCTTTTTGAATCCCTGTTTAATCATTAAGGGCATTTCTTCACATCCACCTATACACTGATGTTTGTAACCAGACAAACCGACATCTTGGAATAGTATAGTCACTTAAGTCTTGACTTCTCTCCCTATTCTGTGAGTTTCATAAATGCAGAGAACTGAGTCAGTGATGATTTAGTTTTCAGGGGGGTTACTTGCCCTGTTAGAGCAAATTATCTCCCCCTATTGTTTGAGAGGATGTTAAATGAGTCTGCAGCTTCTCTTTGAGAGGCAAACACTGGGGAATGGATGCGAATGTGATGTAATAGCGCTCTGAAATTCTAATGGTTTCACAAATCATTAAAACATTCTGCCCGATCCCTTTTTAATGAACGCCCACAGTCATGGAGTATCGCAGAGATGAGAGACGAGATGAGATTCCATATTCATGCTGGGTTGTTGTCTCATTAACCTTAAATTATGCAAGCTAATGCAGTTCAAACTACCCATCATGAAAAGGCACTTTCTTCTCTTTTAAAACGGGTGAGGAAAAGTCCTTTCAAGTTGGACTTGATCTCCGAGGGTCATGTCTGTTTTTCTATTTAAAGCTGCATTCTGTGAGTTTCTCACTTTTAATGAGTCTGCTGTGCTGGATCCGTGCCACAGAGGTGCAGCTCGTAAAATACACAGTTTGTTCTACAGTATATATTATAACAAAATTCACAAGTCACTGTCACGCTTGCAAGGTTATATGAACTGATTATTTCCTCTCTCGCTTCCGACCATTGATAACTCAACTCCAATTAATAGCTTAAGCCATCATGCTAGTAATTGCCTGGGGCTTTTCCTTTAAAAACTAAGCATATTTATCTCCGTTCTTATCAGTGGCTTGACTGGATCAATATGGATTAGAATTTCACACAGAATCGGATGTCTCCCTCTGTAATTTACAAGGGTAAAACCTGCCAGGATAATTTTTTTGAGACCGGTGTTCATTACGCTCTGCATGTACGCTTATTGTATTTTTGGCAGATTTAAAATTAGATACCAGCAGCATTGCAACTTGGGTTATTACCATTCAAACTGACATGTTTTAAAGAGCTGGAAAAGGTGACCTGGTTATTGTTTTCCATTATTGAGATCCTTGTACACTAGTACTGCTTGTTTATCTTTCAATGAAAAATTGGAAAAGTGCTACAGGTACAAAAAAAAAAAAAAAAAAAAAAACTTGAGGACCAAACTTCTGTCACCTAACCTTGTTCTGTCTCTCAAATGAAAAAGTTTTTGAGTATAGACCATTTATGGGGTTAAAGGAAATTCTCAGGGTTGTATTGTGAGTGATAGTGTTAAACCCAGGTTTCTTTATTGGTTCCCGCTGCATGTTTTAAAGTAGGTAGCGCTGCATATGTGCTGCACCCCTGGGCTACTAAAGTTGTTGAAGGCTCTACCACTCTTTTCCCCATTTGTAAATATTTTTTGGTGACTATAGATATATGCTTTTGACAACTTGCTGGATATGTGGTGTTGTTTAATTCATGCTGGCATTTCTGGGTGAATGCTGTATACTACATTCAAACTTTCGGGATCAGTAAGATCTTTTGAAAGAAAGAAATACTTTTATTCAGCAAAGATGCATTAAATTAATCAAAAATTACAGTAAAGACATTACTTGTAGATATTACAAAATACTTATATTTTAAAATAAGTAGTTTTTTAGAGTTTCCTATCTGTCAAAGTGTCAAAAATATCCTGGTTTCCACAAAAATATTAAGCAGAACTGCCTTCTTTGTTATAATAAGAAATTAGCATATTACAGTGATTTCTGAAGAATCATGTGCCTTAAAGGAGTCATGTGTAATGTCTGGCAAAAAAATCAAGTCATACTCCACATTCCATACCAGATGGGGGCAGTATGCCTCAATAAAGTGAATTGGTCTACTCTAGAGTAACAAACGAGAAACGGCATAGTCTCTATGCTCCGCCCCTACCTTCACAACAACCCTAGAGCCATAGCCGAAGCCTAAAGGACGTTTTTGCCTCCAGAGGAACGTTGGGTGATGTCAAGTGATTTTGAAACATGACATCTTCAAGCTACTCCCCTTCACCTTTACCAGTGAATATGTTCATATTCGTTTTGTTCATATTACATTTTGAATTGTATATACACATTATTTGAATTAAATTAATTTGACAGACAGCATTCTGTCAACATCAGACAGCTGATGTTGGACCAAGCTAGCGCCAACCAACGTAACCAGAGCTGCCAACTCTCAAGCATTCACCGTGAGACACACGCAATTGACTCTTTTCACATGCTTTCAAAAACTTGACCACTCTGAATATAGTGAGTGAGTGCGCGCGCGGCCGGGGCGCTTTCTCTCTCTCTCTCTCTCTCTCTCTCTCTCTCGGGTTCATTATCATCGAAGACATTTCAAGCTTCTTAGGTAATGTTACATTTTAGCATCAGCTTTGTAGAGACGGGCTTTGGTAGATAACAGGTGAAAACCGGATCGGATCTGTGGGTAAGTTATAGCTAGCTTACTATCAAACGCAGCTACGGTTAGCCATCGCTAACATTAGCACGTTTATCGAACAGCCTTCGATACATTTCTATGTTATAACTTCCCGAAAAAAATACGCAAACATATAAAACAAACTTCTAGCGAAATACTAACAGCATCTTACTTACCAATCCAAAAGAAATGTTGCAAGTTCGGAGTCGAAGCTCATTTCTTTCAAGTCCATCAGTTGTCTCCAGCGATGGAAAGCAGTGCCGATGTTTACTCTGTTTCGGCTCCTTTTCTTATCGGATTTGATTTGTGATTCCGAGCGCGGTTGCTTGACATCAGCTTCAAGTACGCCCACAAGCCGTGCGAGTTATTCGTGTATTGCAGGTTGGCTGGTGGTTATGTTGCCCGCATATCGCCTCCCATGGCCGAAACTGGTATTACGACACCTGTCGGGCCGTGGCTAGTAATGCTAATGCTAATTAAGGTTGATATCTCTGCAGCACTATAACTTGACATTTTTTTAATGACATCATCGCCCTTATTTCTTCTCATTCTTTTGCTGCGTGTAGGTCATTTTTTGGATATTTTTACCTCAATTTTTACACATGGCACCTTTAAAGACTGGAGTAATAGCTGGTGAAAATTCTGTTTTTCCATCACAAGAATAACTTCCTTTTTTTAAATATTAAAAATTACTTTTAAATTGTAACAATATTTCACTATATTAATTTTTTTACTGTATTCTGATCAATTAAATGGAGCCTTTATAGACATAAGAGACTTCTTTCAAAAACAAACATATGAATACTCTGAATTTTCCCTAATTAAGATGGTTATGACTCCAGAAATACTCATCCAACAGCAGCTGCATTGTTAACTCTGTTTTAAACATTGCAAACATGCTGTTTTAACACTGTATAATCTCTGTATATCTCGTTCTCTCCCTCTCTCTCTCTCACTCCCTCTCCCCCAACATCTCTGGCTCATTCCCTCACTTTCTCATACCCCCGCTATTCCATAGAAGACGATACATCAAATATTTATAAAAAAACAACCTCTGAACACAGTCATTAGTGTCAAGGTTTAATATGGCGCTAATTCAGCAATTCCCACCTCACAGGCAGATCTTTCCAAAGTAGTAGAAGGAAGTATGCCAGCGAGATCTGCTTTCCAAACCCTAACTGCCAAGGGCAGAGCAAACAAATTACACGCCACACACCCTACCTTGCACAAAAACGTTTGGATTTCTCCCCCTCTCTTTCCTTCTGCCAAGTGTGTTTGATGTGATGATCCTATTTTTTTAAGTCTGTAAAATGTTAAACCCGTCACAATTTGCACTGACAAGTGTAAAAGTTAGTTACCTTGAAGAACCTCTGTGTAGCAACTAGAGAGATCTCATTTGTATTCATACTTAAAGCGTGTGGGTGCATTGACAGCGTCTAATTATTGCAAACGTTAAAATGTTTCTCAAAGTAATTTTACATTAATAAAAGATTGGAATAATTCATGTTTTTGAAAGATACATATTTTGTTCACCAAGGTTACATTTATTTGATCAGAAATTCAGTAAATATTGTGAAATATTGTAACCATTTAAAACACCTGATTTCTGTTTTAATATAATTTAAAATGTAATTAATTCCTGTGACAAAAAAAAAGCTGAATTCTTATTCCATATATAAAATTATAACTATTCCAAACCTTTGGCCAGTATTGTAAATGCTGTAAGCGTACATTAACGTATGTGTGCTAGCACTACACTTTGCTTTCAAATGCTTACAAATACTAATGAGATCACGTCTAAATGCCATCATCTCAGAAGAGGCAGCTGAAACTTCTCAAACTGTGAGCCTGAAGCATTTCAGGTTATTAATTACTAGCCAATTACTTAAACAAATACGCAACATTAAGCGGCTAATTTAGCCACTAATGGCGGAGCAGATGGATGTTGCTGGAGTGAATGAATGGCCCTGACTAGCACAGTGTAATAAGTGGGTAGACCCGGAGAAGAATGAAGCCAAGCGCTGCACGCTTCCCCTCAGCTAGCTAGCACACCTGTAGTGCACGCTAATCACCTGGCATATTAGCAGCCCGCTGGATTGAGTCGCATTGGGCAGCATTTTGCATATGTTCAGATTGCCTACTTTAACTGAACATAGTCAGTTTAATTAAAGGAGGAAAAATGTGAGCGTTCGACTGCAAAGTATGCATCTGGTGAGCCAAACAGCAATTTGTCTTAAGATTGTTTTGTTTTTCTGTTTAAGCTCAATTGTCGTTATGCCAGGCTGGTTTTCGTCATGTTGCAGCGTTTTCAGCAGCTTAAGGAAACGCAAGATTAGTGAAGCATTCCCGATGAATGTAATGAGACGATTGGGGTTGGTCTGACAGGAAATTTTCTGTTGGGTAAATCAAGGTGGATGTCGCAATAATTGAGTAGCATAAATTATTCAAATGATTCCAGGCTAATTAACATTCAGTAAACAGTGTTCGAGATGACACGCCATCAAAGGGTTTACCAAAGCAAAGAGAGCAGAAATGATGCCAGGTTAGCAACTAGCTTGCAGACAAGACAGAGTACAGGTGATAAAACAGCATTTCTAGAGCTTAGGGTTTTTCTCAAATAGGCAAACGCACTGCAAAACCACAGCAATTAATATTTCCCATTAGTTTTCTCCATAGCCTGGTGAATCACAACAATGCACAAATTGGTGCCAAGAAAACCTAAAAAGATACAAAAACTTCAATGAGTAAATGAATAACATTTGTATGATTCAGCATCAATATAAAACTATTGACATTGGAGTTATGTAAAGAGCCCTGAGTCCTTGGAAAACGCAAGTCTGTTCATCTCAGTCACAGATTTATATACATAGATTCCTCATTAGCAGATGTTTCTATGGGCTGCTGTACATGGAATGTACATGGAAAGCCATTCCATGAACACTGACAAGCAAGTTGACAGTAAACATAGTTCTACCATGACAACTTTTAGCATGACAGTTTTAATGTTTTTTTGATCTTTGCGAAATAGATCTGCTATGCTGCAGAATTGCTGCTGCTGCTGTTGGTTGTTGCTGTTGTTGTACCTGTAGATTATTGCTGCTGCAGCTGCTGCAAATCAAGTACAGGAACTTGCTACTGCCAATACATATGCAGATACGTTGTTGTTAGTATTTAAGACATACTGCTGCACAAATAGCATATAAAATAACGAGTAGTAGATCTATACAGGTGGAGCTGGGGAGGTGGAGGGTTTCAGAGGAACAGAGGAAATGCTCTAGTGCATGCTAACCATCCATTTAAATGTAAAGTAGCAAGCTCTTTGGGTGCATATGCAACATGAACTAATCAGCTTGTGCCAAGTAGTTTAATGCTCTGAATATCATCAGTTTGTGTTAACAACCCATCAGCCTGCGCCATCTAGAGTTTCATGACATAACTTGGCATCTGCAGTAGACACAATACAGCAAGACCTACACATTCTCACCTCTGAAAGATTATGCCATTTGTTTGGGAATTTACATCTCTGAGTTTTTTACAACCAGTGGCTGTGCATTGTTGTGGCATACTGGATAACTCATTGATTTTTACTGAGTGATAACATGTTAGCATGTCTGGAGTGGTTAACTGTCTACATATAGATATCTACTGTAACAGTGGCCAGCAGTGGAAAAAGATGCTGTAGTTACATTATCTACCAGAAGGGAGTGACTAGACCATAGTAACCAGCCAAACTATGAGCCTCCTCACACTTACCTTTGCAGACTCTTAAGACCTCCTTTAGTGCACACACAAAAAGCTTTGTAATTCTTTTACAACTAAATACACAGTTCTTCATTAACAAGCATTTGCTTGTTATCACACTGACATGAAGCTGTAATTTTACTCACCTGTCAGGTGTAGTGTGAAATGTGTAATGTTTAGCATTCATGGCATGAGTTCAACTACACTAGCAGCTTGAACATGACACAATCCACACAAAAGATTTTATCCGCTCTGTGTCAAAACCCACAGCCTGAAGAACAGTTTTTTCTTCTGTGCCTTTGCTGTGGATTTAACCTTCATTCAGGAGTAAACGTACTGGAAGTGAGAGACAGAGACAGAGACCGAGAGAGACAGAGAGCAGGGACAGAAAAAAATAATGGGGGACCTTGGTCTTCCTGAAGTGCCTTTCTACAGTACCTGCACCTCTCGGGATGCTTCACACACA
The DNA here is from genome assembly GCF_018340385.1 of Cyprinus carpio. Taxonomy (NCBI): domain Eukaryota; kingdom Metazoa; phylum Chordata; class Actinopteri; order Cypriniformes; family Cyprinidae; genus Cyprinus; species Cyprinus carpio. The sequence continues at coordinate 18,929,256 of NC_056607.1, forward strand.
CAACTATTGATCTTTTGTCTTACACTTCACTTTATAAGAAAAGAAAAGAAAAGAAAAGAAAAGAAAAGAAAAGAAAAGAAAAGAAAAGGTGTAAAGAAAAGAAAAGAAAAGAAAAGAAAAGAATTTTTTAGTTTAATTTTTTTACATTAATATTGTAAATGTTGTGCCTGAACTGAACTTATAATGTCAAGTTGCCATTATTTATATATTTATATATATATATATATATATATATATATATATATATATATATATATATATAATGTTCTTTTTGAACTTTCTATTCTTTTAAAAATTCAGTAAAAAAATCTTTTACACAATTTCCAATACAGTTTTTACAAAACATGTTTCTTGAGCACCAAATCAGCTTATTAGAATGATGGAATTATTATTATTATTGCAAAGGATAGTATTACAGAAGATTTCTATATTAAATAAATGCTGTTCTATTTAAATGGGTCATATGACATTGCTAAAAAAAAACATTATTTTGTATATTTGGTGTAATGCAATGTGTTTATGTGGTTTAAGGTTAAAAAGAAAAAAACATTATTTTCCACATACTGTACATTACTGTTGCTCCTGTATGCCCCGCCTTTCTGAAACACATAGATTTTCACAAAGCTCATCATTCTGAAAAGCGAGTTGGGCTCTGATTGGCCAGTTATCCAGTGCATTGTGATTGGCCGAATGCCTCAAGCTTGTGACGGAAATGTTACGCCCATTACCATACTGTAATGCCTTGTCCCGGCGCAACGAGACAAAATCAGTGAAACCTATGACAAACGAGGCATTTGTTGCATGCAGTGGGGACATATATATCTAATTATAATGACTTGCGCATATCGCGCAGTGTAAACATAAAACCATGTCTGCATTTTTGATCTGAGAAAGATCAAACAACAAGCGCTACTCTACACTGCTCAAAACTCGTGTTTGAATCATCAGTGGCAAATTCTTTAAATATGAAAACATACTTACAGGCTGTGAGTCAGAAGCGCCAGACAGTCCTTGCAAAGTTGGAATTGCCCCACTTTATAGAAACAGCCTTTGTGCCACAGACACATTGTAGGCTACTCTCCCAGGAAACAGTCCTCCATAAAATGCACTGCACACGCCTGAATAATTGGTTTGAACTGTTCTAGAACAGTGTTGTAAATACAACTTAACCACTGATTTCTAGTTGTGTCCTCTTTCGGAAGGTCAAACAAAGTATTTTCGTTTTCACAATGAAACATAGTGTCTCCATGACATGGCTGTGGCAGCAGCAACAATACTACAGCACAGCGAGAATAAAAGTTACGCCTTTCTTTGCGTGAACATTTGGGCGGTGTTATGCAAATCGTCCCAAACAGTGACATAGACATGTGGGGGCATGTTTATAGGAGGCGTTTTAGGAGGATGTGGACGACTCTTAACTTTTTTCAAAGAATATCTCTTTGGGTTTGAGACTTTAGTCTTTGCAACTTTATGGATCTTATCTATGCACGAACAGCTTGCATCACTCCAAAGAGAAAGGAAAACTTAAAATAGCATCATCATATGATCCCATTAACTATATATATATATCAGTATACACAAAAATATTAAGCATTAAGCATGTTTTAACACTGATAACAAATTCAGCTTTGCCATTGCAGAAATATTTTATAAATATTTTAAAACATATAACAAAAGAAAAAAACATTGTTTTCCTGCAGTATTTACTTGATCTTTGAATGTGTTACAGTGTTCATTTCCCATCTCACCGATCACAAGTTTGTGTGTGTGTGTGTTTGTGTGGCTCTGTGCAGTGTTGTATTTCATACACTGTCATGCTCATCAAGTCTTATGGTTTTAAAATATCTGGTGGTTGATGCTGTGCTAAATTAGAGTCGACATGGTAGGTTGAAGCAGCTTTGAGGTTATTGAGGAGCCTGTCGGTCGGGTCTGTATTTTAAGCTCATTACAAGCATCAGCTCTCATTTTCTCTGAGAGTGAAAGAGATACAGAGACAAATGGAGAGAGATAAAATGAATAACTGAATAAATATTAGTCAGGGCTCGTCTGGTGGGCTGCCAGTGTTTCTGAGAAGGAAAAGAGTGACTCTCGTGAGAGACAGTGAGAGGAAGAGGACATAGTGAAGACTCTCATGGGGGAAAGTAAGGTATCTAAACCCCTGAAGCGAAGAGCAGATCTCTCTCTGTCCCTGTGGACACTTCTACTGTATTTCACATTTTAAGCATGACAGCATAAATCATCTTCAGTCTGCTGACTTCCTCTTCTCTCAACTGCCTCGCTCAAGTACCACTTATGTTAATGTTTCATACAGTAATGAAAAGACATTACATTTTATGAAAAAATGCCATCCATGAAAATGTTTCATATCACTTAAATGTTCCTTCACTCATGACCTAATATGACCTTATAATTAGAGAGCATTACTCACTTCTTTTATTATTAATATTACATATATATTATATATTATATATTGTTTTACAATAATAGGCATCATTTAAATATATACATATTTTCTGTTTTGCCATCAGAAATATATACTATATAATATATACTTTTTACTATATTTTTGATCAAATAAATGCAGCATCAGTGAGAAGAGACTTTAAAAGCAAATCTTACCGACCTCCAACAATTATAGTGTATATTAATGGCTTTATTCATCATTTTAGATCAAGAAAGAAACATGCCATTGTCAAAAGAGTCTTTTTTTAGTATGCAGCACAAACATAATACCTTGGAAGCGCACCTGTGATACCTTAAAATGCTCAAATGTTTTGGAACAGAGCTGTTCATTGTGCATGAAAAGCAAGTGGGGTTTTTATTAAATGTAAAGTGTTTTATTGCAATATGAGGAATACTGGTTATATGATACTGGTTTAGTATTAGGCTGTTTAAATTAAATGTTTCTTATGTCATGGAGCTGAGCTGTACCTGTCTGTAAGCAAGACAGGCTCATTTTTCTTGCTGTCAGATGCAGAAGCTCTTGTTCTGTCACTCGCATTTGCACAAACATGTCCGGCACAGTGTGACAGGATCTGTTCCGAACTTCATGTGTGGTGGTCCTGAGCAGATGACTGACTGACAGGAAAAATATTCAGCTCAGAAGAACAAAAGTGCTGTAAAGTTAAATTTACACGCATATTAAAGGGATAGTTCACCCAAAAATTAAAATTGCCCCATTATTTACTCACCCTCAAGCCATTACAGTCAAAATAGTGCATCTATCCATCATAAAAGTACTCCACACGGCTCCAGGGTGTTAATAAAGGCCTTCTGAAGCAATGCATTTGTGTAAGAAAAATATCCATATTTAAAACTTTATAAACCGTAATCTCTTACTGCTGTATGTGCATCCACGAGCGAGTGGCATTTTAGCTGTTTGTCATTTTAAAATTAAAAAACAGTCAACATTATTTTCATTTATTTATTTATTTGGATTCTTTAATACTGATGTCTATTGGGAAAGTCTTAAAATAAAACAATAAATCAAAACAAATAATTTATAACCAAACTAACATATAAACAGTGAACACACTAATTCATATTGCTTTATTAGAATAAAATACTTTATTTATAGTCAAACATATAAACTAACAAACTAACCAATAGAGTAAAATAATAACATAAATTAAAATTAAGAATATTAATTTATTCATTTATAATCAAACTATATAACTATATAAACAATAAACTAACTAACCAATTAATTAGAATAAAATAAATAAAATAAAAAATCCTATATTTATAATCAAATTAACATGTAAAAATGAATGAACCGATATATTTTAATTAGAATAGAATAATAAAAATACTAGAATAAAATAAGTACATTTTAAAAAATAGTTTATTTACTATCAAACTAACATTAAAATAATCACACAAACAAATGTTTTTATTTTAAAACAAAAATAAAATAAAGCACTATATTAATAGTCAAATTAACATTTAACAATGAACAAACTAACCAGTAATGTTCCCTACAAAGCAAAAGCTCTAAAAACTCTCAGTTTAGAGATTCATTGTAATTTAATAGTTTTCCAACAGTATTTTCTTATAGGCCTGTGGCAGAATGGCACCACAGAGTGGACGGTTTGGAAGCTCATTGCTCATTGACTGCTGCCTAAAGGGTTTTCATGGGACGGCTGGATCTGTGACTTTACTCCCCAATTATCTCCTCTCCATCTCATCACACCGTTCCAGCTTCAATGGGCTCTGCAGTCCCTCCTGTAGCTTGACTTCTCTAATGGACCCCTCCACGCACAATCTGCCCACAGTCACTGCAGCATATGCCAGTCAATATAACAGTATGAGCCCTCCACATCAAGCATGGGCCATAACTAATTAGCCGCCCCAACTGTTCGAGGAGGAAAGGGAAATGGGTCTTAATTAAGAAATTAGAAGTTGAGGAGTCATCAAGTTTCATTCCTCAGTCTTGGTTTCCAGGGTTGTCCTCATGTCTCACATACTCTTTCTCTTTCCTATTGTCGTGTTTCCCTCTTTCTCCCTCTCCATACTGCTCCCTACCTCCCTTGGCAGCCTGCCTAGTGGATTCAGAACAGCACTGGGCAATTAGTACCATCCGCTTGGGATCCAGGCTTAGCATGTTGCCTGTATCTGAATCAGTCTGAAGCCCTGATATCATCCAGCCCTGATGAATGTTTGCTTGGACACCTCGCTGTGCCAGGAGGAGGTAGCAGGTGATGAAAAGCAAAGAGGAAATAGTTTCATATGGCTCATTTCATATAGCTTGATATTTTTCATCATTTTTAGTTTGGGTTGGGGGGACTGAATTTTTGAGGATTACGCACTGTCACTAATGTGAATGTTAGTGAGGAAGACATGCTGATCTCACATTCTATCACCCACCCAGATAAAGTTATTTCGAAAGTTTTTCATCAAATGTTTCATGATCATTTTAAGTCCACTAGTGGGCTTGTGTAAGTTCTCACTGCAGTCTTGACATGCACATGGTTCTATCACACTATCATTCCCTCATTCTATCTATTGTTTTATATTCTAGGGTATTTATTGTTGGTTGGTTTGTTTGTTTGTTTGTTATTCTGTCGTTCTATCATTCTGTCATTATATCTATAGTTCTACAGAATAAATGGCTGCCCACTGCTCCGGGTATGTGTTCATGGTGTGTGTGTGTTCACTGCTGTGTGTGTGCACTTTGGATGGGTAAATGCAGAGCACATATTCTGAGTATGGGTCACCATACTTGGCTGTATGTCACGTCACTTTTTTTTTTGTCACTTTATCTCTATCGTTCTATTTATTTTTTGTTTGTCTGTCTGTTGTTCTAACATTCTATCTATTGTTCTGTTATCTCTTTGTCATTGTACTATTTATTATTAATTTAATCATCTGTCTGTCATTCTATTTTTCTACAATTCTATCATTCTATTATCTCTATAATCTATTTATTAGGGCTGTCATGATTCCTCGATTCAGTTTGAGTACTCTATTTAAAAAAAAAAAAAAAATCTTGATTGTATTTTGCTCGTGTCGAGTAACCGGCAAAATACCGGAAGTGGCACATTCTACGGATGAGAATCCATGAAATGCAAGACCATTTTCCAAGGTTGCATGATATTAAACCCATTTAAAAAATCATAATAAAGCATAATGCTATTGCAAATCCACAAACACTATGATGCAATTAAATAAATGCATGCACTTTAATTATTTACATGTAGGTTTCGCACATGCAGGTCAGAGCGTCTCCAATCACAGTAAATGCTGCATGTATATGTATATATAATTTATCCCATTACTAGATTAACTGATCTATCTATTGTTCCTCTGTCTATGTCAAAACTAAAAATTTGACGTTTTGTGTTGTTGACTTAAAGTTGAAATTGTGAAAATTCTGATGGCTTGATGAAACTTTTCCATTAGCTCTGCGGCTTTAAAACCTTCCAATAATGATAAACAAGAGTAAAAATAGCCTGAAAAAGACAATGTTTTTCAGATCTAATATCAATGAAATATTAATTCTGGATGGTCTTCTAGTTTTTGCAAATATGATTCCTTCATCAACCCATACAGTATATGTCTGGGATCACTCCCAAATGTCTTGCTGATAAGAACCTGCTGTACTTTTCTGTTGGCCTTCAGTCTTTGGGTGTAGGTTCTGCGTTTGTGTGTGTTCAAATGTGTACACCTGCATTGCTCCACATCAACCCATCACACCATATGTCTCTACATCAGACACAGGTGGAGGCCTCTGTCGTCTTAGACACACACTCTGCATCCACTG